>NC_056468.1:15432170-15714673 GCF_008729295.1 Plectropomus leopardus | reverse complement strand
CTTCTTAAAAATGCTTTTAATGCACATATATAATTTTATTCTTCTTAAATTAATTAAAATTATTTATATCTAATTATACAACACTTGTATACCATAGCTCTGGCAGTAAGTTGCAGAGCAGATCAGAGGTGAGAAATAAAATTTAGAAATATAAAAGATATACTAACACAAGAAGAATAAAATTATATATGTGCATTAAAAGCATTTTTAAGAAGCAACACATTTTTTAAGAAAGTAAAACCATAATATGGGATTAAATGAATTAGACGACTGGACTAGTTAAAAGCAAGAGTATAGAAATGGGTCTTGAGCTGCTTCTTCAAACTATCCACAGAGATTGCCTCGCTTATTTATGTTGGCAGTGTTTTTCAGGTCACAGGTGCTTAAAAACAGAATGCTGCCTCACCATACTTTTTGTAATTTACTTTTGGTATGTTTTTGTGAGATGGTCAGTTTAGCTGTTACTTTTATACAAATTTGTCCGGGGGTTGCGTCAGAAAATGCACCTACACAGACTTTTGTAAAACATCTTTCTCTCTGGTTTTCTGTGCAGACACCAGCTGAGTATTGCAACACATGCTGGTTTGACAGGAATATAGGGGGTGAAGGGGATGATCAGGGGTTGGTTGCGGCGGGTGTGACATCACCACTATCCACTTGGACGGGCGCGCCATTGTAGCAGACCTTACTCCATTTCATTTTTATTCAAAAGAGCATTTTCTTCTGTTTGGGCAACATTCAGCCGTTTTGTATGAAACTGTTTTCAAACTTAACTTGTTAATGCTGCCTTTCCCTAAACCCCTCTATCCCTTTTTTTTTAATTTTAGCTGACCGGTTCTTCAGTCATGTATCTTAAATAATTTCCTTTCAAATATTGAAGTTCATCTAGAAAGTGTAAATAGTGTATCAAATTCATAACATGCTTCATTCTAGTGTCCAACTTACCATTAAGTGGCCAGGGTGTGAAAGGGACTTTGAAACAAATTTGAACTCTGTTTGTATTTCAGTAGGCCACCGCCAGCTCCTGGACATCTTTGCTTCAAGCATGTAGACAATTTTTCCATGAGCCCCCCTGAAGGATGATGGCATGTCGCTGTTAAACAGAACAAATGCATTTATTTGTAAAACCAAACAATGGCACAGTAGGCTACTAATTCTAGATGCTGGAAATTTCCATTTACCCTTGTGGAATTTTAAACCTAAACTTAAAGTGATGGACTCCTTCGGGAAGAGCAGTTCCTGCAAAAGAAGTGAGAATGAGTCATACTTGCTGTAGTGACCTTCATACAGAAATGCATTGCATTCACTGAATTAAAAAAAATGTACGTCTTATCTCATAATTACAAGAAAAGATCTCATTATTACAAGATCCTAATCTCGTAATTATGAGATCCTGAACTTGTAATGATGAGTAAAGTGACTGTTAGTTGACTGAAGGCTGATTTAGGGACCATCAATAACTTAACGACTACTTGATGCAATAATTGCAGTTATTTTTCAATAGCTTTCATATCATGTGACCTGGTGGCTTCAAACCAATGCCAGATTGTTTACCTACACTGGAAGAATAAGACAAATCACTTTATTGATTTCAGTGCTTCTTGTATTTTCAATTATTTTTTTTAGTAAAAATGTTGCACTTTTTTTTCAAGTTTCAATGTCATGTGATCAAGTGACTCCAAACGAATGCTAAATTGTTTTACTAAACTGAACAAATGAGACCTCTTTCTCATTGGTTTAGTGTGTCTTTTGTTATATAGTTGTAATATTTATAAAAAATATAAATATAAAATACAAGATGCACTGAAATCAATTAAAAAAGTGTGTGTCTCATTTGTCAAGTGTAGTAAAACAAGATGGCATTGTTTTGGAATCACTTGGTCACCTGACATGGAAGGTCTTGAAAAAAGTTTTTTTTTTTTTAGTAAAAATATTGATAGAAAATACAGGAAGCACTGAAATCAACGAGAAAGAAATATTACGCCCCATGTACAGAGGCTGTGTCCTCACTGCAGCGGCTGCGGGTTCGAATCCGGTCTCAGCCCTTTGCTGCATGTCTCCCCCTCTCTCTCTCTCCCCCTTTAACACTCTCACTGTCCTGTCAATTAAAGGCAATAAAAGCCCAAAAAAATAATCTTAAAAAAAGGAGTTTGTCTCATTTGTCTGGTGTAATAGAATAATTCAGCATTGATTTGCAGTCATATAGTCTCATGAAATCATAGCTATTGAAAATAATGTAGAATTATCATAAGACATATTAATATAAATTAGAAAATCCACTTACATCAGTTGAGGAGAGGTGTGTCTCACTCTTCTGGTGTGTTAAAACAATTCAGCATTGATTTGGAGCCATTTGGTCAGATGACATGGAAGTTATTGAAAAAAGAATGCATAATTTTACTAAAAATATTAACAGAAAATACTAGAAACACAGAAAGCAATGCAAATGTGATGTGTGTCATTCTTTTAGAGTAGTTAAACAATTTGGCATTGGTTCGGAGTCACTGGGTCAAGCTACTGAAAAAAATGCATTATTGCCAAGTAAACAGTAAGTTATTGATAGTCCCTAAATCAGCCTCCAGCGGTTAACTGCGGGGATCTAAGGTGATCTAACGGACCTCCTACTGCCAACACAGTGTAAAACAGAGCGAAAAAGACGCTTCTAGGTCCAGAATGAGTGTCTGTCTAATATTCAACTTGAAACTAAGATAACTTTTCTCTTAACGCGATATCTGGACCCCTTATTAGACGACGAGATCTCATCTCGAAATTAGGAGGTGTCAATGGGCTATTGAAAGCAATGCGCTTCCGTATCTTACAACTGACAGTGTCTTACCCAGCTGAATTCACGCAGCTTTACAGTGTGTTGTTTACGCAATGAAATCGTGAGATCGTGAAATCATGTGCTTCTAGAAAGCCGTCGTGTAAACAAATGAGTTTACTGGCAACAACAGTGGAGCAGCCTAAAAATAGATCATGCTTCCTACATACAAGTAGATAACATTCATTCAACGCGCAGTTTAGATGTATTTACTTGTTGTTGCCAACACTGGAAGAAAGCTGTAAAGAAACTTTATGCATAGAAATAATGGACCATATTTTGCAATAGAAGATGACAAGCAGACAGTGTAAAGATCCTCTTGAACCCAGAGCCTACTAAAAACAATTTAGGTACAATATAATCTACACATCATTTACAAGGCAGGCTATAAAGACAATATATTCATCTTACTCATCGAACTAACGCCCATAATTGCAGAACAAAAAAGTATGCCCATAGCTGCGATTAGAGAGCAGATCAAAAAAACACATTTACCATTTGCATTTTTTGGAACCAGATACTCTTTGAGTTTAAAGTATCTCTTGTGCGCACTGTACGATGTCTCGTCTTCGCCGCTGCCCTCTGTCCAGTGTACATTGGCGTCCCCTTTGGCTTTCACCATCAGCCCCTTCACTTTGGTTTGTTTTGTCAAAGTGAAAGTCACGGCGCCTGAGATAGTATCTCCTTCAGAAAAAGTGCCATCTTCGTTGAGAGATTCATAAACCAGATTAAAGTTCTTTATCGGAGACATTTTAAGTCAAGCACACACATTTGACTACATGGAAAGAAGGATCCGCTGACTGCCTTCTGAGAGCTGATAACTTTCAGCTCGTTGCTACAAATGGGTGTGGCTCCGTTCGGATGTTGAGGCCACATAAACATCTCCAGTATTGCTTCATGCCAGGCAGTTAGAACATTTAGTCATAGTCTAGTACATTCAGTGCCCTAGGCACACGCACGCACGCACGTACACGCACGCACACACAAATATTATCATTACATGTATGGTTATCATGTATATTTATTATATATCTAGCCTATAAAGACCCAAGAGAGAAATAGGTAGGCCTTTTTAATTGATTCATTTTATTTACCTGTGGAAATACAGTAGTTACGGGTCTGCAACATTGCTGCTGCAGCAACTCTGTCTGTGTGAACAGCGTACAGAATGGACTAAAAAATCTCTCAATCAATGGATTCATCTTACTATCTTTTACTATAAAAATACACCCTGGCATACCTTTAAATGGTACTTCACTGAGATAATGTCACAGTTCTGGATTGTTTGCATCAGACTACCAGGATGTTATTTGGCAGGGTGTATAACAGTAACTTTTTAGTTTATATGTATGGTTTCTGAAAAGGGAGGAATAAAAACTGAGTGAGAAAAACATAATCCAAACCAAAAAAACAGTCATGATGAGAAATTAAATGGCATGCACTGCTATGCATGGCACTGCCACAAGGTGGAATCATGAGGCCATAGTGGTGTCAGCTACATATGTTAAAATCAGCACACTGGAGGAAACAGCTTACAGCTCAGTGGCAATGAACAATCAAGATATTGAAAAGTATGAAACCCACAACTGATATGTGTAAAATACTAACACAAAAGACTAAATGTACAAAATAAATATTAACTTTACAATACAAAAAGTATACAAGTGAAAAATGACAGAAGTGCACTGAATGTCATTAAATCAAAATAGGCTATACATGAAAGGAAGCTCACACTGCAGACACTCAATTGCTCTTCAGTGGGCCTAGTTAGCATTACCAGCAGTAGCCAAAATGAAAATGATGCAAGAATTACCTTAAAAGGGTTGGGGGATTCGGACTGAAAGGTACACTGAAAAGGATCAAATTCGAAAGCCTTTTTTTTTTTTTGAAAAATGTGTGTTATGGTGGCAGACGAAGGCGCTCATGGGGCGTGCATGAGTGTCACATCCATTGGATTTTCCTGTAAAATGCATCCCGTGCCCTTTTCGTAGAGCTTAGCCCTGTTCTTTTGTATGTCGCTGGGAAGTTGAGTAAGGTCACGGTTTTTAAGTTATACTAGATTCTGCTCTAGCACTGGCAAAACAAAGCAATTAATACATATGAAAAGTTACATATAGGACCTTTAAGTGGGCCTAATTAGCATTACTAGCTATAGCAAGAGTGAAACGGATGCAAGGATAACCTAAAAAGGGATGAATACACATAAGAAACAAATTGCTTTGATCCATCAGAACACACTGTACATATGTGAAATATTTTTACACATCTGGCATAACTGTACAAAATTTTAAACAGGAGTAAAAATGCAGAATGCAGTTTCACATTTATGTACATTAAGTACTTTACAGCATTATAAATAGCTCAGGTGCCATGAGAATTATCAAGTTTTTTTCAGTAAAGATTGTGTTCTTTTTGAAGCTCAGCTTTGATTATCTGACCCAGACCTTTCAAGAGTTTCCTAAGAAGGTGAGAAAACGGACTCGTAAGAAGGAGGTGCTTCTCCCTGTTGAAACAGAGGTGTAGCAATCAGGGTTTGATGCTGCGCTGAAGATGAAGCTGCAGCTGGAAACATTTGTTGTGGCCACTGATAATTAAAGCCACTTGTCATGTTTGCATATGGAGCGAGATTTGGCACCGCAGGTGCAGGATAAGGTCCAACAGGGAAGGCAGAGGCAGGGGAGTCACTGTAACTTGCGCCCCCAGCAGCCTCCTCAGGCTGAAGAGCAGCAAAGCTTGAAGGAACGATGACCAGTGGAAACACCACCTCTGGGTCAAAGGCAAATTTGATGTCCAAATACACCTGGAAAACCAAAATATAAATGAATATGGAGAGGTAAAACATGTCTAGAATAGACTATTTGAATCCAACTGTCATTATGGCACTATTAATAAAACTGATTGTACTGTCTGACAGTTAATTTACTGTGAATGTTTATACATCATCTTACAGAGACAGCACATTTAAGTGAGTGGGTGGCCAGAGACGATTTTTGTGTTGTATTGTATATATGGGATCATTTCTTTTAAATTCGTAAGGTAAGAAGAAGAGGACACTAAGACAGCCTGAAAATATTGAGTTTGTCATACTAATTTTTTTCTCTGGAAGACTTTAGGAGCTAAAATAATCATTTGCCATGCTGATATCAAATGTTTTTAGGCTAGCTTCAGGCATTGGTTGCTTATTGTGTTTGCTGATAGTTTCCACCCCCCAGTGGGCGTGGCTTCCAGGGTTGCTTTGTGCTCTATCTTCATACTGTAGTACTTAACCACCACTATCTGTGAATATTATACATGACACAAACTGCATGTAAGTATGTTTTAGCTGGAGTTACTGTACCTGGAGAGCAAACCTTTGTGTGAACAGTAGTAGACATTTGGACCCATCCCTTGGAGAAAACACCCACCTTTTTACCCACCGAACCAAACTGGGGACACTGGAACAAATCATACAAACAAACATTTCACATCAATATGGCTACTCATACAGCTGAAATTCAAAGTTCAGGATAAAATACTGTCATCTTGATGTTAACATTTGGATGAAGCCAACATTGTCTGTGTCAACACCATAAAAAGTGAATTCTATAACATCTCAAAAATAAATCCTCCATTGCTGGTACAATGAATGTCAAACACTGTAGTATTACTCTATTTCATTCATTTCAAATGTAATCAAAGTTGTAAAAACTATGATTTTATATAAGTGTGATGAATGATACCTATGTGGTCAGTTGTTATTACTGTCATTAAAAATATCAATGTGTAATATGTCATTTAAAAAAGTGAAGAAAAAAAAATCCATAGTGTGTGTCCTCAATCATATACTCCCCGTATCTCCCTAAAATGACACTCAGTCATCAAAACTTCGATGAAACCCTCATCTAAGAGTTTTGTATCAAAAATGGTCTGTTTAGTTTTTAGAGTTTATTTAGCTGATAAAAAATTCTCCCTGGGGGTTGGGTCAGAACGTGCATCTACACAGACTTCTGTAAACGTCTTTCTCTCTGCTCTTCTGCACAGACATTAGCTGAGTATCCCACTTACCATTACCTGGCCGCGATGTGAAAGGGACTTTGAAACAAATTTGAACTCTGTTTGTTTTTTAGTAGGCCAACACCAGCTCATGGACATCTTTGCCTCAAGCATGTAGACAATTTTTCCATGAGCCCCCCTGAAGGATGATGGCATGTCGCTGTTAAACAGAATTTTTAAATGGAACTTAAAGTTATGGACTCCTCTGGGAAGAACAGTGCCTGCAAAAGAAGTGAGAATGATTTACACTTACTGTAGTGACCCTACTATGGAAGCGCATTGCATTATATGCATTTTTAAAAAAAAGTACACCTTATCTTGTAATTGTGAGAAAAGATCTCAAAATTATGAGATTCCGATATCATAATTACTAGAAAAGATCTTGTAATCACGAAAAAAGATCTTGTAATTATAAAATCCTAATCTCGTTATTATGAGACAGGTGAACTTGAAGGCTGATTTAGGGACTGTCAATAACCTATTGTGTACTTGACCCAACAGACGCTGACAAACAGACAGTGCAGATCCTCTTGTACGGATAGCCTACTAAAAGCAATATAACAAGGCTTGCTTCATCTTGTCAAAGTCACATCCCAAATCACAGAGCCAAAATGATGCCCCTCAAAGCCAACACACCTACCTTTCGTATGTTCTGGAACCAGATACTGTTTGAGTTTAAAGTATCTCTTGTGTGCACTGTATGTTGTCTCGCCATTTTCACTGCACTCTTTCCAGTGTACATTGGCGTCCCCTTTGGCTTTCACCATCAGCCCCTTCACGTTGGTTTGTTTTGTCAAAGTAAAAGTCACGGTGCCTGAGATAGTATCTCCTTCAGAAAAAATACCCTCTTCATTAAGAGAATGATAAACTAGATGGAAGTCCTTTATCAGAGACATTTTAAGTCAATCGGCGCTCTGTTATCAAAACTTCTGATCATGAATGATCAGCTGACTGCCTGCTGTGACACGAAAGTAGAGCTGATAACTTTCAGCTTGCTGCCAAAACCAGATATTGTGGTGTCAAAAAATTCTAATGTTGCTAATTGCCAGGCAGTGACATCGTTAACAGCATCATGCCTAACAGGTCATACTAGATCACAAAATAAAATTTTGCTTAAGGGCTCTTATAAGGGGGCAGCACGGTGGCTTTGTGGTTAGCACTGTTGCCTCACAGCAAGAGGGTCCCTGGTTCGAATCCCGGTTGGTACGGGGTTCGGTCCGGGCGGGGGCCCCTCTGTGTGGAGTTTGCATGTTCTCCCCACGTCTCCACGTGGGTTCTCTCCGGCTTCCCCCCACAGTCCAAAGACATGCAGCTCAGGTTAATTGATGACTCTAAAATTGCCCTTAGGTGTGACTGACAGTCCAAAGACATGCAGCTCAGGTTAATTGATGACTCTAAAATTGCCCTTAGGTGTGACTGTGAGTGTGTCTGGTTGTTCGTCTATGTGTCGGCCCTGCGATAGTCTGGCAAACTGTCCAGGGTGTACCCCGCCTTCCGCCCGATGACAGCTGGGATTGGCTCCAGCCCCCCCGCGACCCTTACGAGGACAAGCGATTACAGAAAATGACTGACTGACTGACTGGCTCTTATAAGGCCCAAGTGTATAAGCAGGCCACATTCAGCTCCATCAGCGCCCAAGGCAATCTGCTCATAATGCTCCCCTCAGTGACTTTACATGGATGTTTTTTATAGGGAAGCCACAGTTGTCAGCTATGCAGAGTTTTGCTAGCAATATACACACAAGATAAACATTCAATTGTAACAGTACCAAGCTATAAACTGCTGCAGTTAGCATTGGATAACAAGACCACATAGGCCTACTGTTATACCAGTGAAACCTACTTAACGCAGTTCCTTTATTTTTTGCGTTCAGGATTTGCCCTGACAAAAGGCATCGGGAGGGAGCTGGAATTTTAATCATTTTAATCACACCAATTTTTGCACCGCGGAACCTTTCTCACTTGATGAGTTTCCGGGGGACCGATTATACTAGAGCACCACCTACCGTTCATGACTTCAGACCATCCATGCTACAGACAACAACAATGAACGAAGAAGCAGATGAGACCGCTTTGGTTGGCCCCATGGATGGGAAATTTTGTTTTAAAAAGCGGGCGGATGGTAGCGTAGACAAGAGCACAGTTGTGTGCAAATTATGCAAGAAGGAGTTTGCGTATCACCGCAGTACATCAAGCCTCAGATATCACCTAAATGCTAAGCATATAGCAGCTAGCGTTAGCATGGGAGCTAGCGTGGACGTTAGCCCGACTCCGAGTACAAGGACCCACACCCAACCCACACTCAACCAGATGGCTGGTTTCAGGACCAGCCATCTGATCTAATCAAATTGAATTTGATTAGATCAAAAGTGTTGCTGTAGCTGTTAAAAGTGTGTTACGGCCTCTAATAGTCAGGGTTCTGAATATACTTGAAACTTAGGTATTGTGTTAAGAAAAATTGCACTGGTCTGTTGGCCTAGAAAAAAAAATAAACAATGTTTTGTTGCTTAAGCTTATGTATTCAGTCATTATTCAATGGTATACTCAAATTCATTTGGAAAAATAAATTGCTCCTCACTGTTCTCTGGCCAAATATTTCTATGCGATTAATTTCGATTAATTAATTACAAAGCCTCTGATTAATTAGATTAATTTTTTTATTCGAGTCCCGGCCCTACTTTTAATGAAACACCTAAAGATAGAACTCTTAGATATGGTACAGAAATATCTAGCTTCTTAATAAATAAGCATGCCATAGCCTTTGAAGACAGAAATATTGGCCTCTGCTATGAGCTGCTTTTGTGCTACCTTCTGGCCTATAAATGAAAAACACAACAGAATGAAGTAGTTATAACAAAGTGTCCATGCTCACACTGATACTGAAACTTCACCTTTGAGTTCTTTATTCAAAGTCACAGCAAACACTTGCAGTTTGTTAGTATAACAAATCAAATTTGCAAAGTAGTAATTAAATAGACAGAAGTAGTTGTCTGATGTTATATTAAACAGTCTGAAAAATATAGAGAAATGTTTATTTGGCCTTTTAACAAACATAAAACTGATTGTTTTTCTTGATACAGTACACTACATGTTGTCCATTTTTTACTAACCAGCCTTCGAACAGAAGTGTGAGGTAGAGTGAATAGGTATAACCTTTAACACTTAAAAACAAATCAATCTAGGACACTTGAGTTGAACAAGGCACCTGAAATACACAGTGTATCCTGATGGCTGAAGTTGAGCAGCTGGGCAAAGCAAAATATAAACCTGAACTGACCAGGAAACCACATTAACACATTGCAGAAGTCCTGTTTTGCTTATAGTTTATATGGTGCGGTAAATACTGCACAATGCCATTTTCATTTTAAATTCATACTTCAAGCTTAACAACATAAATAAAGTATTAAAGACAGAATTTAGTTGATCAGAGTTCACATTTTTAACTAAAAATTAGTGTTTTACTTAAAAATTAATGAAGTGATTCAGTCATTTATTATACATTCTATTGTTTTGCATCAGATTCGTCAGTAGCAGAAGACGGGAAAAGAAGTGAATATGCTGGAGGAGCTTCATCCATTTGAGACAGGAAGTCTGTGTTCATCATTGGTGCAGAAGGCAGCAGGTAGTATGAGGGAGCACTTGGGGAAATGTCAAAGGTTGGAGGAGGAGGGGATGGGTGGATCTCTGGGGCAGATGGGGATGGTTGAAATGTTGGGGCAGTGGGTGGAGGGTGAAGTACAGAGGACGATGATGAAGATGAAAATGGAGATCCATACGGAGAAGCCCCATGCGGCACTGGATTATTGTAACCCCCACTCAGGTAAGCTGGCTGAGCAGGGTACATCGGTGAGTTACCTGGGTACACAGGCGGTGGTGCTGAATATCTTTGGGCTCCTGGGTATCTATAACTGCCTGAGGATGGGGATGCAGGATAAGGACCCATAGACATGGCAGGTGGAGGGAAATCGCTGTTGCTCGGGCCCCCAACTGCTCCAGCTGGATGTGTATGTGCAGCCACACCAGGCTGAGGGCCTCGAGTGAGGTCTGGAGGAATAATGACCACTGGGAAAATGATCTCTGGATCAAAAGCAAAGCTGATGTCCAGATATGCCTGAGAAAAAAAATGTCACAGCCTTATTACATTAGGCTTTATTTTCAAAACAGAACAGCAAGAGAACATCTGGCTGCCACAATGAATTTGGAAAATCTTTATCAATATTTATGGGTAAAAAGTTTTACAAAGTCAGTCAAAAAAATCCCTCAGCCAATGGATTCAGCTTACTATGCTTTACGTTGCAGATACACTGTTGCATACCTTTAAGTGGTACTCCACTGAGATAATGTCACAATTCTGGATTGTTTGTATCAGATCACGAGGAATCTTCATGGCACACCTGACATCCTTCTGTGTTTGAGATTTAATACAGTGGTCAACCACTTTGTGGATAACATTGCAGTCATGTTTGGTATTTCCGTTGGCACGGTACACCACATCCTGGATTAAATTGAATTTGGGTGTCATCTCACTGGATGAGGAATTGTTGATCTTTGCAAGAATTGCCATTGTTTCACCTATGAAGAAAAAAAAATATATATAAATATATATAATTCATTCTAATTCAAATGCCACATAGGACAATACAGTGTGCTCCAGAGTGTATATTAAATTCAGGAAGTGCATCATTGCGCCTGGGAGACACAACTTCCTCACATATCTTATTTCAACAATGCTGAAATGGTAAGCCCCACCTGTGTATTTTTCCATGCATGTCTTATTAAAGAACTATCTGATCAAGTCTGTTAATATCACAATGGCAATGATGTTCAATTATGGTATTCTACTGTTGAATAGAACCCTAACCCCCTAAAACTTTAACCACATTTCCAAAAACAACCCCTTTTCTTTTTTAAAATTATTGTTAATTCATTAATTAATTAATTTGCTGTTATTTGATAGGACACAGTTCCTAGAGTGAAAGGGGGAGAGAGGGACTGACATGCAGCAAAGGGTCAGGGTTTTGAATCAAACTTACAGCCACTGCGGCTGCAGCTGAGCTACTGATTGCTCCACAACCCGTTATCTTAATGCTTTACTGAAATCATCATCGACAACAGACCATTTCATCATGGCAGCCACTTTGTTTTGTCTTAACAACTTGTTAAGAGTGCCGATGTAAGCCAGTATGCACAATACACAATACACAGCACTGGATTGGATGAATCTAATGGAATACAGCTATTATTATTTAATTAGTGCTTCTCCTAAACTGACATGTCAAAATACCTGTTGTGAAAAAAAGACTGTAGAATTCATTACATTTTTTTGTTGGTAACAGAGGTAAGTAAGATGAGACAATTCACAGCCTATAACAGTTCCAGTTTTACTTTATTACCTGGGGCATAGGCCCTCTTGTCAACAATGACATCCATGTTTGCGTGTCCTCTTGAGAAAAGCCCCATCTCTTTCTTTGTTGAACCAACTTGGCGAGACTAGAATGCAAAAAATACCAGAAAAAATTACTTTTTGTTACATTATTGAGACAATGCAGTGCATGACTTAAGTGTTTGAGCTGTAAAGCAGGGCAAGATACTTAGACCAGGAGTCAGTACCACTGCATTAGTTTCAGTGTTTAGGATTTAATGATGTAGTGGTGAGGCTGCAGAACTGAAACCTTCCCTGTGTGCTATGCAGTGCTATGAATTACCCTATTAAAAGTGAGTGTTTGATCTGTCCGCTTTGTATGTTGTACTAATGAGAACATAGTTAGAAATTTTGTAAACCGTTTCTGCCAATAGATGCCCCTAAATTCTACACACGGGACCTTAAAATCTTATTGCTTACTGCGCAGAATGTCATGGTGAGCAGTTTTCAGTACTAAAACTAAATTCTACGAAAGAAAGTATATCTATGAAAACTGTCCACATGGTTTGTAAATTGTCCAAAGTAATTGGAACGTGTTCCAGAAAAGACACATTGTTGTTGAGCTTTTAAAATGGAATGTGATCAGCACAAATTGAAATCAGAGCCTGACAGGCATTTTTTTCACAGCAGATGTTTTGATTTGTCATAGCAGGAAAAGCATGCATGAAACCAGTACAGTTAAATATGGCTCTGTTTGATGTATTCCAGTAGGCCAAAACAGTGACGGAGCATGCATAACAGCTGAAACCTGCAAGTGACAAGTCTAAATTGAATGGTCATCACTTCTTTTATGCTTTACAACTGTGCTTTTGAAATGTAGAAATGTCTGCTGTGAAAAATAGGCCTATCACCTCCACTGTATTGCAGTGGCACAATAGATTTCGGAGCTTGTTATCTCAAAACTTTGGCAAACAAAAGCATATGGGCATAACTAGATAAAACAAGAGATAACTTAAAATTTGGTTTTGGGAAACCGTGTAATAGGCTACCTGTATGTTTCCTCTCGTATAGTCTAGTTCTCTTCTCTGCTTCACCCCTAATGAAAAGTGCTGCATCCGAGAAAAGGATCGCAGCCCATGTTGAACACCACATTACAAAATGTAATTTCCACATACTTTACTGTGGAATAAGGGAATATCATTTTCATGAAGGGACATAAAATACCAGAATTTTTTTTTGTCTCTATTCTACAATGTGTTACACACCATCAGAGAATTAAGACTTGGAAAGGACTTGGAGACGAAATGTATGTCTTTTTCTACTGTGCGGTCAATTCTCCAACTCCTAGAAAGCTTGGCCTCCAGCTTGTAGACAATCTTTCCATGACTCCCCCTGAATGATGAAGGCATGCTCCTGTAATGGAGAACCAGCAGATTAATTGTATGTAATATGAACTGAATTTATATCGGTAGCTAGAATATGTAGGAGTCTAGAATATTTGGTCCTGTTTATGAAAATCAATAACATTGTGCAAACATGTTTGGTAAATTGTTAACTGTACTTACCCTGGTGGTATTTTAAAGTTGAATTTATAGACATGGGTTCCTTGGGGAACCACAGTGTCTGAAAGGAGAAGGATTTCGGTATTAACATTGTTCTATGCCGTTACTAGCCAATAAAACAAAGTGGTGGAAGAAACACTTTTTTTTCACAGTTTTTGCAAGTCTTACCATTTAATACTCCACTGCACTTCTTTTCAATATTGTACATTCTGTTAACTACAATCTAAGAGCTGGAATGAAGTAATTACTCACTTAGTACGGTTAGGGAATAAGCTATAAATTAAAGTAGCTCTAAATCGACCAACTCTACCATACTTTTACTTCGGTTTTGAATGTCTGATTTAACTTGTTTACATCATGTGGTATTGTTATTCTTATAAGCAAAGTCAGTGTGTATTTCAACATTAATGAGCTATTGTTCCATGATCATCACTGGACAAAAAAAAGGACAACCACGTCAACAAACAGTCAGGGAGGAAGAAATACAGCATGCACACACCGTCAGCACTGAATGGGTTAAGGCATGCCTAACTAACAAGAGGTCCACCGCCTACCCGAGTCCTCTGGGATTAGAAACTGCTTCAATTTGAAGTATCTCTTGTGTGACGAGTATGTATAGGTGCGATCGCCGCTCTTTTTCGTCCAGCACACTTCTGCGTCTCCTTTAGCTTTTACAAACAAGCTTTCGACTGTGGTCTCCTTTAATAAAGCCAGTGTTACTTTCCCAGCGAGGGTGTCCCCCTCCGAAAACGTCCCGTGCTCATTCAGCGCGTCGTAAGTCATCGTTAGGCTTTTAATTGAAGGCATTGTCGGAGTTAAAAGAAGATTTTGTTGGTTAAATGAATAAAGAAACCATAAGATCGATCAATCTGCTTATTTCCAATCGCTTTCACTGTTTGCTGTTTTAATATGTGGGGGTGCTTATGGCGTCTTGACCGTGGGAGAAGACACGCCCTATACAAGTCTACCCAAAGATCTCTACTGCCATCCAATGTACAAGGCAGAGACTGTGGTCTTAGTGGGGAACAAGTGCAGACCACTGTGCATAAGCGGCATTGCAATAATTCAAAAGTAATGGTACAGTGCCCCCTAGTGGTCACTTATATATATAACATCAGTATCGTGGAAATTCATAGTTGGTGGCTATAGTGATATAGATATTTGTATACAGTCTATTGTGAGGACTGATAAATTACGCTCAGATGAAAAATCTGGAGGAAAGTTATGTGGAGGTGTGGTCATTGAAGATAAACCACATACTTCCGATATGGGCCTCTGACTTTTGGGATAAAAACTATTGTGTGTAATAGTTTTAAAATAATCTGATATGATGAGCTGTTTAGACTGATGTTTCAACCCATAAATTTTAAGCACAGAGAGTGTTAATGTGAGAATATTTACTGCAAATTATAAGTGTAAGTAACTGGACACCATGCAAGTCCTATTTTTTCTTTACTTTTAAATTTTTTATTTTAGTGATAAATAATATAAATAATATATCAGCACATACAAGCATGGATATTTTGACCATAGACTATGATTTTGACATATCATGTCCCCCAGAGCAATCAAAGGACAAATTACAACTACTGCTGTGAGTAGTTTATTGCCTTGTATTTGGATCATACATTCAGTGGTGGATGCAGGCCTACCAGAAAACCATACTTGAGTAAAAGTAGAGATCTCTTACCAGAAAATAACTTTGGTGAAGTTAAAGTCACCTATTAAAATATATCTTGAGTAAAAGTCTTAGAGTATCTCATATTTACTGTAGTTAAGTTACTGTAGTTAAGTATTAAAAGTAATTTTAACTCTACCAAATGTAATTAAGTAGGCTACTGAAAGTGAAAGTACAAGTAAAAGCTGGTAGAATTTTGAGAATTATGATGTTTACTTCTTTGTAACATACACCACCTTGAACATGGGGCCTATAATATGCTTGAAGCAAAACACAGTCTTTTTAAAATAATAATTTAAAGATTTAAAGAACAAAATCCAGTTTGTCCTCTCTCCCTTCCTTGCCCATTTGTATAGGGAAATGTAGTGGAGTTAAAGTATACATTTTATTTAGGAAATTTAGCAGGGTAAAAGGGAAAGTTGGCAGAAATATAAAAACTTAAGTAAAGATTCTCCCAATAAATATGAGACCTAATGAAACAATATATTATTACCTTCTTTGTTACATTACACCATTGTACACTTTATTATCTTACCTTTAGCCTACATGCAGGTTTTATTAGCCTATGTCTTTAAGTTTAATATGCCATTTCATATGAAGCACTTGGTGCTTGTAATTTCTTTGTTTTAAAGCATGTTGGGCTGCATTTCTTGTATGAAAGAGATACATTTTATTATTATTATTACTACTATCATTAGGCCTATTACAAAATATTTTTGTCTCACCAGTTGTTTGTCCATGATTTTACTAAGATGCAACCAAAAAAAATAACAACAACAAAACAAAAACAAACAAACAAAAAAACTCCAACAGAATTACAATTTCCTGCTTTTATTCTGAAGGCTTGATGCAACGCATTCTCCGGAAGTCTTGAAATTATGGTTAGGTTATATTTTTCAAACTTTGGCTTTTCTTTGGAAATTTTAACAAAGAGACGTTTACTTTATTCACCAGTGACACCACTGCAACTTTCATATTGATAATCAATAGACCAAACTCAAGTTTGTTCAGTTCCTAGATATGTTAAAAGTAAAAGGAATTTGGGCGGGAGACCGCTAATGCGCATGTCAGAAGCCACGGTCAAGACGGTGGATGAACCCATTGATGAGCGTCGGTGGAAGACCAAACTAACCAAAGCCAGCGTTTCAGTTTACTTCCAGCCTCATGTAAGTCAGTCAAGTAAGTTTTATTTTCAACAGTAACATAATTTGAGGAACCTGTTTGCAGTCACAAATTGCCAGTCTTTTATTCGCTGCTCGTTTGTCAGCGTCAGTTAGCTAACGATAGCGTAACTTACTAGGAAACGGCTGACGTTATGTGTAGTATGTGTGTTAATGTCGATTAAACTAGTTAGCCTCTTGAGTTTGAGGTTCAAATAAGTTATATTTTCAAATCAATTGGTTAGAGACGTCCTAAAATGTCAGTGCAGGTGGCACGCTCGAAGTTATTAGTCAAAAAGTTGCATTTGACATGATTGCTAGCTTAAGGCTACGTTCGAATATATAGCTATTACGCTAACATAATGCTTCTCAGGAATTCAAAAACTAGCGTGCAGATGTGTGATGGGCTCGTGCAGAAAGCGGCAAAACTGAAGCATATCCGCATGGTCAAAGTTGACCAACGCTAAACTCCGACCTGCGAATCAACCAGAGCCGGTCGGAGGAAAAAAGGAAACGCATACTTAAATTTTTGCATCTGTCGGGCTTCGAAAGGTTGAATGACAAACTGAGCGACCTTTTGTGTAACGCGTTTCCCCGTCGATATGTGTTGCCTTCTTTCTTGACTTAAACCAAACTTTAACCACTGCGGGTGTTATAACGTAACAAGCGGAAATACATAATAACCAACGGAGCAACAGGCCTGGATTCAACGCAGAAAATGTAATTGCTGAAACGGTATACTATAACCAGTATTGGAATGTAACTCAGTACATTTACTCAATACTCTTACTATGCAAAAGTCTTAGGTCACCATACACTTATTTTAGCAAGGTTATGATGATCATACATATTCTCAGTAGTCTCTTTACTAAAATACAACCAGAACATACAGGAAATATGTATGCAGTATTGAAAACGCACCAAATAAACAACTTCAGTAGGCTGAAGTTGCAAGTATTTAGTGAAGTCTCTTTCCTCCTAGCATGTCTTGAGCTGTCTTGTGCAGACAATATATAGAGACTAACAGTACTAATCTTCTGGCGTTTATGCATCATGTTGCATTCCAGACATGTCCAAAACTCAGTATTGATTGTTTTAGCTACTTTTTTGTTATGGTTTAAGATTTCATGTCTCACTGTAAATATTGACTTCTGTCTAAAGAGGCCATTTTGTTCTGACTTTCGGCATTTTAATGCATTGTACATGTTCTCTGTATATTGTTTGTATTTTTATAAAGAGACCGAGAAATAAATATACATCTATCCTCATTACAACTTTGCTAAAACAATAGTATAGTTACCGAAGACTTTTGCACAATACAATTTTGAGATATCTAATTGTTTCTATTTAATTCTACTTTCGACTTCTATTCTTTAAGTACCTTTCAGAGGTAAATATTAAACTTTACTACTCTACTACATTTTTTAATGCTTTAGTTACTACTTATTTAATTTATTTCTTCTAAATTTGCTTATAGGTTCTAATATATTCTTAAAAGCATCCCAGCAGTAGGTAAAGCAATTTAAAGGAGCTCCATCTTTACCAGCTATAGCATTTAAGTGATGAACACATAAATGTATTAATCATTATAGGTCAATAATATAATATACATGATGCTAAAATTCCCAAGTCTACACTTTTACTTTTGGTGCTTTAAATATATTTTGATGCTTATACTTTTGTACTTTTACTTAAGATCTTGAATGCAGGACTTTTACTTGTAACAGTGTTTTTACACTGAAGTGTCGGTTCATTTACTCAATTAAAAGATCTGAATATTTCATCCACCACTGACTATGACGGTTGGTACTACTGTATAGAATTTACTTTGTGAGATTGATTTGAGACACAGCTTTAGTGCACAACTGACCTCATCACTTGCAAGGACATTGAAAAGTAACACTGCAGACAGCTGTTGTAGGAGTCCACAAACTCAGTCTTCTCTTCACTGTCTATGTTTAAACCTTGAAATGCAGTTCAGTAGTACTGAACTTACCATCATAATGTAAGTGTCAGTGTCTTTTCAAAATACCTCTTGTGAATTATAAAACTTTCCCTGGCTTAGATGGTAATAGGTTAATCTCAATCAGCTGGTGTGCTGCCAACACAAGGTGCCATGGAGACAGTTGCCCTGCCACTGTGTTGAGTGCAGTGGGTGGTGGGCGTGTAAATAAAGTCAGGGCCACTAGACAACCAAATGCGACCAGCACGCGAGGAAAAAAAGGGACCAACTGCACAAGTATAAACAGAGAAAAGGTAGCGTGATATAAGAAGACAGTGAAATGAAAAGTTCTTGTCCTTACAGAAATGGCACAGGTTAGTTCCTCATAGCATTATTTTGTCAAGTGTATTTCTGCCTTTTTTTTCTTTGATGTTGTGTATGTTTGGCATTCAAAGTTACAAACCATAGCTTGTCTTCACAATGTGCACTTAAGCCTTTTTCTATGGCAATGTGTTTGTAATTAGGGCAATTAAAGCCCCACTCTTTACCTTTTTTGTCAGTTGAATATGTTAAGTTAGGGCTGGGCAGTGTATCAATATTATATTTATTATTGGGGTATGTGACCAGGTATTGTCTTCTTAGTAATATTCTGAGATATTGTGGTATTTTTGTCTTTTCCTGGTTTTAAAGGCTGCAATAAGTAATGTAATAAAAAAAATACTAGAATGTTTTAGTGGTTTTATTATTTCCCTTTTACCCAATTGGTCATTATAACCACATTCCTGATGAATATTAATCCATTTATCACGTAAATATTTTGTGAAAGCGCCAAAGTTCAACCCTACAAAATTGCAGCAATATCAATATAGAGGTATTTGGTCCAACATTTTGAGATGTGTAATTTTCTTCATATTACCCAGCCCTATGTCAAGGTGTGTTTTTTTTTTCCTTGAATGTTCTTACCAGGTTTGTTTTTTTTAGTTGCTATGTCTCATGTTTTTGTTGGTAAAGCCAACAAAAAGGGTATTATACTGTATGTAATGAACTCCAGCAAACTGTTTATTTTTCGAAATGAATTAATAAAACAACTAAAGAAGAATAAGGCCTAGCCTTTAAAATTCAATACAGTCAGAAGATAGTCAGATTTCTTCCTGACATAAATAGTAAAAAACAGACTTCAAGTTCTGCAGTAGGCACAACAATACACACACACAAAAATTAGTAAAATATATATATTTATTTTTCCAGCAGCGGGTTATGGCCAGGGCAGCAAGAAACAGCAAGTCCAAGTTGCAAGACTTGATTTGTGGTGTGGCCTTTGATTTGTGGTGTGGCCAATGTATTCATGTAATAGAACCATTTTCCAAGTGTGTTTATTTCAAAATTGTCTGGTAGTCAAATCCCTGACTTAAGGCTGGGCAATACGTAGAAAATTATAACCATACGTTGATCAGATACCTCAGTATTGTTGTGATGATATTGTAGGGTTGACCTTTTGCTTTTACAAAATATTTACACAGGGAGATTTTTTTGATAAATAATATTAGTAATGTGGGTAAAATGACTAAGTTGGTAAACACAAATAGTAGAGATGCGACAACAGTCTCGTAATTTCAGAGTTACATCACTTTACTGTAAATGCAGCCTTTTGAAAAAATAAAAGAAAACACACAAGATATTACAATACCCAAAATCTAAGACAAAATCTAGTCTCATATCACAATATAGATTTAATATCAATACATTTCCTTGCCCTACCCTAACAAGGGGATACACATGATGCAAATTATGGCAACAGCCTAACTGCCAATCACTTGTGAGCAGGAAACATATGATTAAGTGTGGCAGAAATATGAAAGTAATTAAAAGTAAGAAAAGTGAGCAAATGAAATCCTGCTTAGGGCCCTCATTAAGCTAAGGACAGCCCTGCACGCTTTGAAACTCATCTACATAAGACAGAGATGAAAGTGGCTGTTAGGCTGCGCCTGATAACATTTGTCCATTATGGACTGCGGAGGGCCATCTGTAGCATAACAGCAGATGCAGCTTCATCTCACACAAAGACCTCATTACTGCAGCCCTGCTTGTTTTGTATAGTTTCTTTGAAATTTCTCAACAAATAAACAGTTAGGTAGTCAGTATAAATTTTAAAATGTGTTTAGCTGCACACTAGGTAAAAGTAAGTGCTATTATAAAATGTGTTCTTTTGTAATTGATCTATTAATGGCAAAGACTTAAATCACATCTCACAGTAGCAGCTCATTAATCTATGCCGTGTGTATGCCCCTAGTTGGATAGGTTGTATCCCTGCATTGGGAAAAAGGGTGCCTTGGTCAAGTCCAGTCTTTATTAAGATTAATGAACAGCTTGACATTTTTAGTCCTCTGTCTGAATCGATAATTTTAATACTCATGAGGGCCAATGGGGATCTAAGCTTGCAGAACACACATTGTGGCCACAGGGCGCATGTTAAATGTCCAAGTGGTAATCAATGCAAAGAAATTAGCTATTGATCTCTTATAGTTTTGTAATAGGTTATCTATTGGTTTGCTCTTTCGGCAAATTCCAATAACAGTCGGATGGAATTGGGCTGGTAATATTGCTGTTGGTTGTGTGTGTGTGTGTGTGTGTGTGTGTGTGTGTGTGTGTGTGTGTGTGTGCGTGTGTGCGTGTGTGCGTGCATGCACATACATCCAGCTTCCATGTGTGTTTGCTTGTGTGCAGGGTCACTTTCTAATTAGCACAGAGGGCAGATTGTAAATAAACATGTTGAGGAGAATATTGTTGCACTGCATCAGATTCACAGTTCATCACAAATAAGGCTGGGAAAATTCAGATTGGTTTTATGAAAGCTTAATGTGCACCAGAAGACCAGCATTTGCAAACAGCTATTTCTAATTAACACTATTTCCACTATTTTCAGCATACTATATGCGGGACCACATCTTTCATATACTAGTGACAGATTATGACTCTGGTATCACTTGAGCATCCGAAAAAAACACATCATATGTTTATTTATGTGTGGTGTATAAAGTATATGATGAGAGACTTCTGCTGTATAAATATCTGTTCAAGTCAAAAACTCTAGTTCCTAACCTGTGTTCTAACCTTAGAGAAAACTAATGTCACACATAGCACACTTTGTGTTTTTCTGTTGTCGCATACATTGAGCTAGGTTGTGACACAATGTTGCTAAAACACATCTCACTGTTTATGTTCTCAGGACAAACAGTGTGAGTTGGATATGAAACTGCTCTGCTGGGGTAGTGGGGAGCTCGGCCAGACTGGACATGGCAGACCAAGGGACATTGGTCCAGAAGAAGCCCATCTGAAAGAGTTCACAATGGCAAGGCTGGGCAGAGTGAAGCTACTGGCATGTGGATCAAGTCACTCCATTGTGGTTACAGGTACAGAATCCATTTCCCTTGTATACTGTTTGATGTCTTTTTTTTATGGCAGACTGTAGCCATTCACTGATGGTAAAATGCCATTGACTATGTTGGTATGAGTTAATGCTTTATGTATGAGTATAAAGCCTGATTGGTTTGTGTTAGGTTGTGATTTGGTACACGTTTTATGGAATTAAAGAAAGCATTTTGTCATTTGTCCACTATAGAGAAAGCATTACTTATTAGACTGACTTGTCCTTTTGATGGTTTTTATTAACTAATTCTTAACCATCATTGTTTACTGTGATTAAGTCTATAATGCATCTTAAGACATAGAGTTGTCTCATAAGGTATTGTCATGTTCGATATAAGGTTTATGCTAGACTTTTTTTTTGACGGCCATTGTGTTGAGGAGACCCATGGTGTGGTGAAGGTGTTATTGTAGAATGTGATCCGTTAAGCTGTTGCTTAACTATGATAATTGCGCTGAGAGGAAGACGGTGATTGCCATGGATGTGCCGTATGCTCTGAAGAGGCAGGGACGCACTCCGCACGGCCTTAGTGGATAAATAGATCTGTCCGTAATAAAATCAAAGTCTGGTCTGCATAATATAAGTTTATATTAAAACTGTCTTGGCAACATATCTTACAGGTCAAGCAATATTAGGCTATTTTATATTATGTTAATGAATTTAGTTATTTGACCTTATTTCCATCAGACTTTTGGCCATTAATATTTTAATCTGACTTGACAACTACACGTGACATTAGCAAAAAAAAACAAAAAAAAGGCATATGCAGGCTAACATAAACCCTCGTCTGGTAGGTGTTACAGCATTTGGAAGTAATTAGAGCAAGGTACTATTAAGAGTTTGATATTTTTAAAATGTTTACAGAACAATTGGCTTAAAAAGACATTTGATTAAAAACGTGTAAACAACCAAGCCCATGGAATCCATTAGCAACTGTTGTACACACTGTGTGACATTTGATGGACATGGTTGTCCAAACTACCTTGCAGTACATGAGTGTATGGAGTGCACATATATTACCTGGAAAATAATTATCTGTTGGTGCAGTAAAGGGATATTTAGGTTTAAAAGGCCCATAATGTCATTTACATAGGGTTTACACACAGCACGAAGTGTCTTCCTCCCTGCCCATGAGGTAATACTGGCCTACTTATTTGCCAATTTCATAGAAACCCTGATGACAGGAAGGGAGGAGGCTCCTTTAGTACATTAGCTGGCAGTAGTCATAAATCAGTAGCACTAGATAAGTCTTATAGATCACCCCAACACAGGGATCCTATACCTCTACCATCATTACAGGGAAAAAGGTGACATTTTTGATTGATTAAAATGGTGCAGGCTAGCTTAGGCTAAATCATGTTAAGTGATGTGACATTGCAGTTTCACATATCATATTTCTGTCAAGACAATGATGGTGGAAGGCATTGTCATGGCATGATATCTGACAACAGCAGACATCTGGGGGGACTGGAGGAGATTTATGGGAAGGTTTTAGTGGTCTGAGGGAGATGAGAGAGAGTAAAAAGTGGTCCTTTTTTGTGCATTGTCACTTCCCGAGTGACTGTAAATTTTACTCCAGTGCTGTTGGGAATTGGAGACATTTACACATCCTGACAAATTGCCTGCTGTAAAAGTATTTACTGGTCTTGTCCTCCCTTTTATTCCTGGCCAGCTCGCAAACACATACCCCCCTCACAGACACAAAAATATTTACCCACAGCAAATTTATGTGACACACGTTTATGTGGCGTACCTGAGCTCTAGCCCAACATATGTCATAATAGTGTCATGTTGAGAGTACTGGTCTAGTGTTAATGTTTTAATAGAGGAGGTCTTGAGTAGGTCATAATGGTTTTATGTCAGCCACATTGTCTAAGATATCTGGCCATTTGGCCCAGTCAGCCCAAGGAAGGGCTTGTTTATGGAAAAACAGGTGACAAGGAAATTTCATAAGCTGCTCAAAAGGGTGTAGAACAACTAACCTCATGTCACTCACACATGCAACATCCACAGAACAAGTGAAAATGCTATTATGGAACTTATTTTCATATATATGCAATTTTTGATTCAAGGTAAATTGTAGACTGTAAAAATAAGGATGTAAAACATCAGATAAGGGTGGAATGATTACCTTTAAGTAAATTTAATCTCCTGTTGACTTTTTTGCCAATGTGCAAATATTGCTCCACATTTTAGAAACGCATTATAAATTGCTGCCACTCGGTGGCACTATTAGACTGCCAATAAGACAGTGTTGTCGAGGAGAATGGCGGGGGGGAGTTGGGAGAAGGGAGGCCCATACTTACCTCACACTCAGACAGAGCTATAATTTACTAATAGTGTGGGAGCCGCCATTGCTGTTATCTTTTAATAGATTTGTACGGGGGAAAGCAGGTGCCTGTTGTTAATGTGTCCAATTGCCCAAGTTGCCTACAGAATTTAGGGCATCCATCACTGTCGTCGGCGGTGACACCCTGTCGTTCTACTTCACGCGGCGGGCCGGCCGGGCTGGGCTGGTAACAGATGAGGCTTCTCTCTCCTCCAGACGCCCACAGTCACACAGAGACGACCGCCATACGTGCTTGCACATGCATACACACAAAAACACACACAATATACCACATTCTTAGAGGGCAAACTAAACTCAAACCCATCACAACAGGAAATGCATATATTTATAGCATATACGTTAACTAGATGTTATTAAAAAGGCATGATTACCTGATGATAATGTTAATACGTTTATATCTAAAATTAAGTGAAAAAATGGGCCATGTTGGAGAGAGAAAAGTGCCATTAAAAATAATCTCTGTAAACTTTGGCCTCCGTTGCTTTGAATTCTTGACCTTCCAGCTGCACCCTTGAGCTTAGCCAGGGGCACCACGTTGCTTGCAGGTTTGCCCTCCGCCCTGGAAAACACCCCGTGCAGCTGTGTTTCTTTAGACCCGGGCTGAGAGTTGGAGGGTATACAGAGGTGCCTGCTAATACCTTGTTAGGGCTGTTTCAGTTGCTGGGTCTCAGTGAGGTCAGTGTCAGTACTGCTTTAGTTCGAGGCCCTTGATCTGCTGGATGTTGGATGAAGCCAGGGACTCATGTGCTGGCCGTTTGTGACCTACCCCGATTTGTCTATAGGAGGCTTCGTTCTTGTGAGTCCCACGGACTGTTAGAAGTCAGATGTCTTTGTTCAGACATGGCTACTTTGATTAGGTCTTTCAATGTAGTGAGCAAAAACTAAATTATCTTTTATTATTTATGATTCTTTTTTTTTTTTATTTCTTAGCTTGTACCCAGTTGTGATAGGAAATATTTGATGCAAAGTGAATATGCCCCCCCCCCCAAAAAAGGGTTAGGGGCTAGGGTTATTCCTTTGTTTTATTTCCACGTCCTTGTTTTTTCTTCACCTCTCTTTCCATATGAGTTATGAACCTTGGTTAGGCCTTGGTGTCAGGTGTTAAACAGCATATGAGGGCTGTGACCTAGCTTCCTAACCCTCTCTTCCTCTCTGACATCTCTCTTAACAAAAAACAGAGCCTGCACTCTCACCGTAATTGTAACCAGCATGTTACTTTTGCACTGTTTTCCCCTCTGCATGCTGTTGTTAAGCATTGTGCCATTCAAGAGTTAAGCATTCCTCAGATGCTCCCCTCATTCCTCAGCTGTGAACGCATAGTTCCTTCCTCAGCCTAAAACTTAAAAAATGTAGTATTGAAATGACATCATGCACCTGTTAGTAATAAAGAACATAGTCTGGAATTTTTAAAGTGCATAACATAACACTCGTCAGTAAAAGCTAGTATTGATACATACTCCATTCTTCAACTCATCATAAAAATCTCTCTGCAAACATGGAGAGATGCATAGTTGTGTTTATTCAGTTTAATGATGTCCATTAAACTAGATTACAGCAGGCATAGTTTTCTCTGAATTACTTGGCCCTGAAATCCAATACCTTGTAGAAAAAATAAAATCCTCTGAAGTAACAGGAATGGACAATTGACCTGCCAACTTCCTGGTCCTTATTGGCATTCAGGGCACAGTTACATCTCTGTAGAATCAAAGTGAGATGTGAGATATATAGGCATAGAGAGAGACAGATGGAGGCACATACAGTCACAATGGCAGAAAAAAAATCCTCAAGGTGCACACACGACTTTCCCTTTCAAATCACCAGTCATGGCCAGGTTGTGTCTTGAGGAAAGTGTTCATTCAGACTTGTGTGGCTACTTCTGTAAATGTATAATTCACTTGGACTTTCAGGAAACTGTGTTGCTAATATGGAGACCTGTTTTCTCATTTTCTCTTTTTTCCCGTCTTTCTTTCAAGCCATCTATGCCTGTAGGCAAATACACCTTCACCTATGTATTTTATTGTCTTGTTTAATGTTTGTCAAAGAGTGCAATACTCAGAATAATTCTAGGAAAGTATTGGCCATCCCCCTGCATGACAACTCCAATATGTCTGCTTTGGACCCTGCACCAAGGGGAGCTTTGGTAATAATTTGTTGTTTAGCTGTGTTGATGTTTTTCTACAATTTCCCAGTTGGGAAAGGTGAATGAGTGGAAAAAGGGGGAAAGGGGGAAAATAACCTCTGTCCTTGCTTCTTGACCTCTCTCTCACTCATTGTTTTTTCTTCTTTTTTTTTCTGTCTCGCTCTTGTTGTTGATCTCTGTACTAATCTGGTTGAGCAGGTTTGGCTTCTAGTTTTGCTCTCAGTTGCTTTTTAAGGTTTAATCGTTGGACATAAGTGTTTATGTTGCTGTAATATGGGCCTAACTCTTCTTTCTCAGCGAAGCATGGAGCACATGAAATATGTAGTTCACCATAGTCCCCCCCGCAAATAAAAAAAGAAAAAGACAAATGTTATGCAGAACAAAAGATGGGGGAAAGTCTTGCCAATTAGCAGCTAATGAGACAAGCTTGTGAGGATATCCAAATCCTCAACGTGTTAACGTTTACGATCCTCCCCCCTCCTCTCGACTCCTTCAACCTGCGCCTCCCCCATCTGCCCTTGCATCCAGCCTCTTGTAAGGCGGCGAGGGCACCTCTGAGGCCCTCTGTGTGATTATTCACACATGGCTGTGGCCCTGGTGCTTTGAGCAGCGGGTAGAAGAGGAAGAAAGAAATGCCTTACGTATGGCTAATGTAAAAATGCTCAACTGACACATGGCCAAGGCTCTCTTCTTCTTCTTTTTTTTTAATTTCATTTTTCCTTTTTACCTCCGTTCCACCCTCCTACCACCCACACACACACACACACACACACCAACTCAACCCCACCTTCTATAGATAGATAGATTGATCCAATCAGGCACTCTGTCCCTCGCCATCCGTTCCCAATTTTCCTTAATATAGTGAAGCCAGGAATTGGGTGGGTAGGTTGTGGTTGGGAGGCTGGTAAGGGAAACACATTTTGATAAGTGAAAAATAATATGCCAAGAGAAAAACCAGTCATCCCAGTTGCCTTTGACATGCTTTTTATCAGAGATGTCTGTGTTGGAAGTGAAAATAAAATCTGCTTTTGTAACAAAGATCTTTGGACAGCCTTGAATGATTCGCCACTACTCCTTTCCGGCCTCATTTTCTCCAGAGCGTGTATTGGGAGTGTATTTGGAAACTCAGCAGGGAAAATCAAATGTGAGTTGGCCTGGAAGTGTTGCAGTAAACAGTGAGAAAAAGCAAACACGGGCCAGATCAGGGAATATCATGCAGAGTAATGTTTGGACTAAAAAGAGGAATTGTGTAATGGAACAGCACATATTCCACTCTCCAAAGGGACTTCTAATTGATTCTGTGCTTCATTACTAGTTTTCTCAGGGAGAAATGGACAGCTCACTTTATTATGAAAAAGGAGCAATAGACATTTAAATGGATGTCATTGTGATTATTGCGATACAGTTCTCACAGTATTTGGCAGCAGATGACTGCTTTATTGCTGTAGCTTTTTCTTAAATTGCATTATTTTTTCCATGAAGGTAGCAGGGAGTAGCAACCTTAACCCTGACTGAAACAATTAAATGAAAAGCAGCGAATTGAAAGAGAGAGGTTTGGGAGCACAAAATAATCCAGGGCTCCACTTGATATGTTATTTGTCGGGGGCAGTGCATTTGTGCATGTTAACTAACTGTGCCACTGGACTTGGCCTGCTCGTAATAGGGTTCCAGCGCAAACATTTTCTCTGAGGGATTTCTATTATTAATTCTGTCTGAACACATCCACAAATGAATAATGAAATAAATAATGAAAACGTTATTACTTTTGGCAGCTGGGTCATTTCTCGTTTCCTGCTTTTTCCTCAGCTTGTTTCCTACTAATTAACTTTCCAAGGAGTTGTCCTCCTTTTCACAAAATGAATTTCATCAGGATGGTAGGCCACAGTAAGTGTGGGTACACAGTCTCATGAAAAGACAACAACAAGAACCATACACAAATACTTTACTTTTGCTTGACCTTTTAAAAGAAGAAAATATTATTACTGTAATTTTTTTATTTTTTAGAATTGGTTAAAGTTGTAACCACTCCTCAAACCAACAGATTTAACCACAGAAAACTTTAAGCCTTGGGCCCATTGCAAAATAATGTGTACTTAACTTTCACTTTACTGACCGGTGAAACCCATGTGTTATTGGCTTGCTTCCCTCATAAAGTATAAAACAGGAAGCGCTTCTAGCAATATCTTATTTGGCAAATCAAGGTTCCTCCCTCCCTTCCCTGCTCCACCACCACTCATCTTCCTCCCTTCAGATTCCTGCCCTATGCCCCGCACCATGCTGTTAAAGGCTTGTGTGCTGGGACAGAGGCTTGGCGATAAGTAGCCCTCATTTAATATGGATCTTAAAGAGGGCAGTAAACGTAGAGCCTCAGTAGAAGTCCCCCCCATCCCTCTGGCGTTACTATATAGATGACCCCTCTCTCTCTCTCTCTCTCTCTCTCTCTCCCCCCTCATTAGAGTCATTGCAAACTCTTTCAAACTGCTCTTTCCCTCTCTCTGCGTTTTACTGTTAATTAGTTTGCTTTGTAAGGTTAGACGTGCGGACGGAGCAACTTTGGGAGTGTTTGGCTGCCATCTGTGTGCATACGGCTCTAACTATGTACAGATGGTGTGTGCTTACAGACAGGTTGCTTCTTGTGGGGAAAAAAAGCGCAAGAGACGGTTTTGGTTATTTTAACAAGATTTATGGCCATTCTCACAGGTAACTGTTTGAGCTGTAACAATGATTGTTAGTCAGCTGTCAAAAAAGGATAATTTAAGGCAAGAGTAAGTAGTATGTATGTTTCTTCATTTCCCCGTCCTGTGTGATGAATATTTTAGAAAAAAGTTGTGAATTCCTGGGAAAGTTGCTTTGTTAAATTTTTTAACTGTGAAACATGTTGAACCAATTTTGTTGCGGCTACTTCAGAAAAGCTCTCATAATTTAGACAAGTTAAAATACCATTAGCCACTCAGTGAACCAGTGAACCAGGTAAGTAGAGAAAAAGGTAGAGATTGCCAAATAATTGCTTGACAAGGTCACAAAATTAGCAAACATAATCAAATAAGGAGCTGACTGAATTATTTATGGTTTTGCTCACCAGCACTGAAATGTCATACTGAAGTCCCCATTAAGATTGGATTTTACATTTAGTACAAGACAAAAAACACATTAGGTACTCGTTGTTTTAGAATTATACATCCAAGGCCAGCTTGCACATGGCTTTTAATACAGCATTTCTTTGTTTTTTTTTCCCTTTCTTGGCCTGCCTGCAAGGTGCCTCTTGCTAGTGGGAAACCTGCCCTTGTCAGTCGCAGTTCAGTGGTTAATGCTTTCTACTGGGCATTGTGAATGACCCTCCCACAATTAAAAAAGGGTTAGCAAAATTATTGTTGGCCTCCTGCCACATACTTTATGTGACTTAGCAGTGGTCAGAGACAGCTTGTGGGCCCAGAGTCCCCAAAACGTGACTTTTTCTATCAACCCAGCTCTCTAAAATTGCCCGGTGTAATTAGCAAATTGAAGGAAACTTAGGAACAAGGAAGTTGTGCTGTAAGAGGAGGAAACGGAACACAGACAAAATGTATGATTCCTCAATTAAACTCGAATGCAGTGAACACCGCTATTGTTCTTTAAACATTTTGCTTGAAGTTAATTCACTGATACATAGGAAGAGGAAGAGAAAATCTTTTTTACTAATTGTATCTGTTAAGACATGGCCTGATATGTGAGAGATTTTAGTGCAAAGTACATTTTTGTAGTTTTGTAAATGAAATAAAAAAAGGACCATTTTTACTTGGTTAAACAGATCCAGTACTTTCGGACTGCAAATCTATAGGTCAATATGTATGCTTGAAAGGGACAAAAAATGCTTGATCCTAGGTATTCAAAGTGATGTAGAGATTAAAGTGAGAAGAGTACTTGTAAAAAGACATTAGAAAACGATGAGCATTTTCACAGAAACGTCACAGTTTTGTCAAACACAATCAAATAAAGGTTTATTAATGATTATACTTTGCTGTGCTGACACCTTTTTTCATGATGAAATGGAGTGTTGAGGCTGGGCTGAGAGGTATTGCAGTGCGGTGTCAGCGCTTACGGAGTCAGTTAGAAGAGAATCTGTCATTTCATTAGATTTGCAACAGCATTATTCATTATCATGTATTGACGCATGTAACTTGGTGAGACAGGTCACAAATAACATGTATAGACATTTATGCTAATCAGTGCTTTCCATGCACAATTGTTTAAAAATACTGGAAAATTAGGAAGGTATGACATTTAAGATTGCAAGATGCAGTACATCTCTACATATTTTTCTTTTTTTAATACTCACCTTTATTGAATCCATAAACATAAACCTTTAGTTATGGCATGTCATAATGCTGCTTACTAATGCTTAAAAATGAATACAGCAATTCAAATGTATAAAAAAACTCATTTGCTACAGCTATTCAACATTGTTCAATGAAAAGCCCCTTCTTTTGTCTTTCTTTCTTTTTAAAACCTCAAACCCTCCGTGTGAGTGAAGAGGATCCTCTACAAATGTCTGAGAAAGCAGCCAAAAATACAGGGGGAAAAAAGATTGCTTTGTTCATTTCTCCCCCCCCCCCCTCTCTCTCTTTCCCACTCTCCCCAAGGTTCTATTAGGAAATAGATCCCAGGTGTTCGATAAGCCTGTAGTGGACATGACAGCAGTGCAATCAAGTGTATAAATTTAATTGCAGGCTCATTTTGTGCCGTTTATTAGCCGTTTAGGGGCACATCGCTCCACTTGAACCCTGTTATTGCCAGACAGAACAGCTGTTTGGTTCCTTTTTAAATGTTTGTCTCGTTGCATAGTTTTGAAAAAGTACATACTTAAATGCCAAATGCTGCTTATGAGAACTAGAAATTATATTACAAATGCATACATATATTTAATCATGCATTTTTAAGTAGTTTTTTTTAGAGAAATCTTTTATACTATTTGATGAAAAAAAAAAATTTAATCAGTAAACAGAAAAGAAATTTAATGTGATTAATTTTGTTGTTACCAGAAAACGCTAATGCTAATTCTAAAACAACAATGTGTTTTGTAAACTAATTTGTCTAAATTTATCTTAATACATAAAATAAAGAAAAATACAATATATGTTATTTTCAATTGAAAAAGTGAGATAACACAAACAGCACATGCACCCACCTTACTGTGTTCATGCACACGTTCAGACACACACTCACACAGACATACATGCACACAGACACACACACACACACACACACACGTAAAGTGAGTGAGTGAGTCTCTTTGCGCAGTCAGTGTGGCTTTTTCTGAACTGGGTTAGTCTGTCCCCCATCTTTGCTGCTGGACGGTGCCACACACCGAGAGGCCTGCAGATGTACTAGCTTTGGTTGAAACCTTCTGGTGCGACACCCCATTAATAAAAAGCCTGGAGAAAGCTGTGTTAATTGTTACCATGCATTCGGCCACGGCATTCCTATAAATCACCCGACTAATTGCAACAAATTGTGGGCTGACATTAAGCTATGATTCCGAACCGGCAAATATTCATCAACATTGCAACTCAGCCCATAAAACACACGGCCAGCCGTTTCCCAGGCCAAACACATATCTACCATCTAACTTCCCCATTATTTATGGATCTTTCTTGTCTTCAGCATTTAAGTGCTGCATGGTGAGTGAATGAGATGCCATCTTGTTTATTTATTATTTCCCTGGATAAAGCCCAAGTAGTGGCAGGCATATGACCAGTCACAGACCTTGTTTTCCATGTTACCCTTGAAGCCTGGTGTGTTGTGCTCGCTGCCCTGTATTGATTACTGTGTTACTTGTCACAACAGAATTACCTTGAAGCGTTTTTGTTAATGCAAGGCTGTTGAGTTAGATTGCAAAGAACAGATTAGTAAAAATATGCTTTATCAGTATATATCTGACGGTGTACAGTCTTTTGAAATAATAGCCTTAAATGAGCTGCCTAAAAGTCTACACTATTCCTCGTGTGGATCACTGGGTTTTTCAATATTATTTAGCAAATGCTCATTACTGCAGTGGGTACTTAGAAAGTGCTTGATTCTTCGCCAAGCAGTCATATGTTGGAGCATTTAACCTCCCATGCAATGTTTATTTCATGCAGACAAAAGGCCAGTTAAATCTCTTTCTCTACGCTCTGACAGGCACCATAACTGTCACTGCAGATGATCTATTTCACAGCCCAATGCATTACTACCACTAATGTTTCACTATCCTGCCAATTCACCCTGGTACTGTGCAAAACAGCTACAGTATGTGTCAAAACAGTGCTTAATAGGCTGTCCCCCAGGTGTGCATCAGCAGCTAAAGATGTAGGAGTCAAAGGTCAGGATCTGATTTGATATGTGGGAGTTCACGGGGAATTTTGATGTGCACTGATCAATTCCACGCTCAACATGCACATAAATCAATTCTGCATCTTGAAAGAAGGTATACATGGTTGCACTTGGTGTGTGAACATGCACACACATGCACAAATGGACTTGTGCAGACCATAGCGCAATTAATCATAAATCTCTTTCAGCATTATGTGAGCATGGTTTTTATCCCCTTCCCTGCTTCCCTTCTTACCTTTCCCCCTCGTTTATCCCTCTGTCTTAAATTGCTGAGATCCTAGCTGACTTGATGGACCTGGCTAGCTGGCACTACCATGGGGAGTGGGGGTGATGGGCTGGAGAAGAGTGAGCAAAAAAATCCTTCCTTTTGACACTGTTAAACATTGACGGGCTTATTACCGTGTTCTCTGATTCAGCTGGATGTGTTCAAGGATCTTCTCGGCGGTGAAAAAGGTCAGCTGCTCTTAGTTGTGCTCAGCTAGAATACTAATACTGTCCTTATTCAAATGATCTGCTCCAGCGCTTATTAAATTGATGGCCCAGGCGCTCTAATTTAATAGTGTTGCAGTCCAGGAGAGGGACACAGCTGCAGTCACTGGTGAATTAGGTGCTTCTGAGGCAAAGTTCAAGCAGGAGCCCCTTTTGCTTTTGGGATGTATTTTTCCCAGCAAATTAGCAGTCAGTGGCAGTGTGCAATTAATTAGCGCAAACCAGGAAAAGCTTGTCATTTAATAAGGTGCCTTTTTCCACTCACACCTCTCCCACACATAGAAATATCTCTCCCTATCTTACCATATCTCATTCCCTCCCTTAATCCCTCCCTCCCTTTTTTGCCTCTCTCTTTCTCTCTGTCTTCTACTCCCTCCTCTCTTGCACTCCACTTTACATAAACAGAGGGAATTGATCCATTAAGTGGTGTGCTATTAATACCGTTTAATGTATGTCTAGTTAAATGAAAGCTGTGGGTTGGATATTTTCTGTGGCGTCAGAGTTTGAGAGCTCCCTCTGGGTTGGCTAAAAAGACTAGACATGGGCCACTCACTGATGATTTCATCCAATCAATATCTGTGATTTGAGGGATAGATTTAACAGAGGTGGACAGGCAGACTGAGGCACATGGCATCTTCAGAGTGTGTTGGCATGTATGCAGGACCTCTTGTGTGCATGTGTATATTTGTAAGTGCAACCATGCATTGTTAATTCTTTGTGTGCATATGAAACCCATAAAGTGGTATTTTATTTTTCATTTATTTGAACTACGGTATAAGAGGCAATAAACTGTATAAGATAGAGCCAAACAATTACATTTACTCCATATTACAGTTGTTGTTAAGTGCTGAGATAAATAGAGTACGGTGTTTGTCTGGGTTGTTGTAACAGCTTTTTTATATCAGTAAAACTGACCTTCACATTAGAATGTATTTTTCACTTTTAATCCTTACCTTGCAATTTTTGAATCTCATCTCCTGAAGAAGCTAAATTTATAACACTTATGCAGCGAGAGAGAGGTAGACAACACACAAACTCAAGATTGCCTATTGCAGTAATTTCACACAGAAAACTTAGATATCCACTTTTCCTCGATGAAAAAGTACACACGTGTAACACTAAGTATTTACATTGTGTATTTATTAAGAAAAATTATTTTAATTTTTTTAAATGTCCAGCAAATTACTTATTTGTATAAAATACTGTAACTTTAGCTACTGAGTAATTATACTAGCTACCATGGGCTCTGTGTGAATGTGTGTGTATGTTGTCCTGAGAGAGAAAATGCACATGCATACATTTTTATTGCTGGCAACAGGAACAGAGGGGAACATGAGTTAAATTATGCTATTTGACACACAGAATCTCCCTTCTCTAACAGTTGCCATTTGAGAGGATGTGATTGTTAGTCTTAATGTTTTCATCAACGTTTCCTTCCACTGTTTTGATTTATAAATGAGGTTTTTAATTTTGTGAACAGATTTAAAGCCTGTAAGATGACCGTAACTGCACAGTGAAATGTCACAAGTGTAGCAAATGTAGGAAGTTGCTTTAAAATATTGTTTTCTAATTTAATATTGATTTTCATTCATTTTCATATATTTCTGCGTGATATTGCAGTGCAAGGTTTCAGTGTCAATGACTTTACATGTGGAGCAAACCCCAAAATATGAAGACCTGTAACACGATTACGGCACAATATATATTTATGCCACAAGGATATTATAATGAACAGTACTTAAAACTAATGTAAAGAATATGTATCACCATATTTGTTTATGGATGTGTTTTCCAATGTATTACTTTGTGTGTGTGTGTGTGTGTGTGTGTGTGTGTGTGTGTGTCTTTGTGATACAAATCTGCTGAAAAATACTAACTAGTAGTGCTCAAGTCTGCAGAATTTTCTCACTGTCTTAAAGTCAAGATTTTTTTGACTTATCAATGGCTTGATTTAATTAAACAATTTGTCAAATTACTTCATCAATATTATTGTCACAGATGAATGCTGACAAACAGGATCTTTAAAAAGATAATGCTTGTTAAAGAAGCAACAGCTGTGGCAACTACATTGCTTTCATGCTTATTATTTAAAAAAAAAAAATCAATTATATGACACTGAATCCTTAGATAAGCAGATAAGCAACACAAGTGTCTGTGTCATCTAGTATTTGTCATTTTTACCTGAAAGTCATGTTCTTTCTTAGGACAGCAGTAAAGAAATAGCGAGGGGCTGGGAACCAGCAAGCTTACACTATGTTTTTTATACAATACAACACACACACACACACACACACACACACACACACACACACACACACACAGTTAGAAGTCTGTACCATTGTCCTACTTACAGGCAGAAGGCCGAATGCTGAACATGGAGTACAGTAGGCCATAAATAAGAGTGGTTGGCCTCTATCAGTGCTGACAGAGGTCTCTTTCCCCCTACACACACAGACACACACACACACACACACACACACACACACACACACACACACACAGTTAGAAGTCTGTACCATTGTCCTATTTACAGGCTGAAGGCTGAATGCTGAACATGGAGTACAGTAGGCCATAAATAAGAGTGGTTGGGCTCTATCAGTGCTGACAGAGGTCTCTTTCCCCCTACACACACAGACACACACACACACACACACACACACACACACACACACACACACACACACACACACACACACGCGCTTACACACAGTGCCTGGCCCCGTGCCTGCTTGTTTCCCCCCTCAACTAATAGACTCTGGTGAAACCAGTCAGCATTGTTGTTCTCAGATTGATGTGACCTTGATGCCGTTTAGTGCAGTGATTTGTTTATTGGCACTTATTTTGATGCATGTGGAAGTGAGCCTTAAAAGCCCTACCACAGACATCACACACAAACACACACACAAACACACACACACACACACACACACACACACACACACACACACACACACACACAGTGAGGAAGATAAAGATGGGAAAAACAGAGCTAGAAAGATGGAAGGGGAGAAAAAGTGAGGGAGATGGAGTAGAAGAGATATACTCCCGGGGCAGATTACATAATACATCATTCACAAAGCATTGTTGCCAATATGTCTTTTATACTCCTTAAATTGCCGTTGCCATCCCAGGGCCCCCTCTGCGCTTTGACAAACACATCACAACACACACAAACATATTGTATTCTCTCTCTCCGTACAGTTTGTGTACAGTTAGTGGAGTCTATCACAGGCCTCCTGGGACGCTACTGTGTGAGGAGAGAAGCTGGTGCTGAGGAGTACTGTACAGTATTGATGGAGCTGTGTTTCTGTTAGGCAGTGAAAACAAAGTCTCCCTGATGCACAGTGGAGTGTAGGGGGATCAATAGACGTGGAGCGCTTCATTTCCTCAGGCTTCTTCTGAAGAAACACTCACTGATGTGTCAGGGCTGCTGCAGTTGTTGCTTTGACATAGAGGAGATACCAAACCATCAGGCTGTACTGTATGGGAGAGAATTGAAACATACACACACTCTCATCCAAAAAGATAGACACGCTGTAAGTGTGCACGCGTATATACAGTACTTTGAGGAAAAGGTAAAAAGAAAGGTCAGTGTTTTCAGTCACATTGTGCTGTGTTAGAGTAACAAGAAACACACATGGACTAAGGGGGAAGGGTTTAACTGACACACAGGATATAACGAGGCATGAGCTTGAGTGATGGGGAAGGGTTTGGCCACTGCACAGGATGTAACTAGACATGTGATTCTGCTGGGGAAGGGTTTGGCTGGCGCATGGGATGACACAGGGCCAGAGCCTGGGGCAGCCAGGGAGAGTGGAGAGCCCAGCTGTCACCTCAGTCAGCCCCTTCTCTGGGGGCAACTGTCAATCAGCAGCCTCTCATATCGCTCCGTCATTGAAGCTAATTGCTATTGTCAACCCAAGAGACCTAGGGGATGCTAATGCTAGTGCAATTGCCCTTTTGGAGAGAGAATACTGCCTCCAAACATGAGATAAAAAAACGCAGGAAATCCAGAGAAGCAAATCAAAGGTGGTTCTGGTAGAGCATTAATAAGGCATTAGAAAATTAAAGGCAGGATCACACAAAATTACCTCAAACAGCATACATCCAGGCCCACAGAGCAAAGGCTGGACTATAAGGGAGTGTGGCAATGTTGTTGAGTGGAATCATTCAACAACACATAAATATGCATGTGGTTACACAGTCTCTCTAACATTCACATGCATGCACAAGCACACGCTTGCACACAAGCCGGCACACATATACACGCAGCAATAGACCTAATGAAAATAAGATGGATGCTCTCTGAGAGACGGGTGGCTGTGTTATTAATTGCTGTCTGTCCCCTCCTCCTGATAATGATGGGCTGTATCCTGGAGAATTTGCACAGAATAGATTTTATTTGGAAGGATTATTTATTGTCCTTCTCATTGGAGGGGTGGTGTGTTTAGAATAGTGAGGGTTTAAATAATGGCCCGCACGAGATAAGTCCTCATGTTAATTCCTCTTGCTCCTCTTCCCTCTCTGGCACCTTCTTCATCGCACCAACCCCATTACATAGATTTATCCACACAGACAGTGAGACTTCACATGGGATATTTACAGCTTCACTTTTCATTTCTTAATTTAAAGGCAAATGGCAAAAATGTGTTGTCTGATGTTGATAGGCATTATAAACAGTTCTCATAGATTTGTAATCTTCCCCCCAATGGTGTTATTGATATTCTAATCCATCATGACTCGCTGCCGTTGCGCCCAGCGTCACTGCCCTTTGACAAGTGGACACGCAAATTTAGAGCAATTATTACAATAAAGATTACCATTCTGTCTGCATGTAGAGCCAGTTGGCTGAAACAAAAGGACCATGTCACAGAGAAGACAGTGAAAAGAGAAAAAAAACACCCACGTGGGTGCAGGGGAGGTTGAGTCTGCTCTCTCTCCTCTCTTTTGCTTCATGTCTCTCACTCCCTTCATTTGTGGGAGTACAGAGGGACAGCATTATCATAAAATAACACTGCCCCCCCCCACCCCCCACCTCCATCTCATCACCCTCTCACAACCCATAAATCAGAATGGTGGTGTTATGGCGGCTGGAGGCGTGGTAGCTGTGGTGACATGGAGGATCCTGGTGTGGGTGTGAAATCACTTGACCCCCAGCATTAACCTTTCTGGAGTGAATGGCCACTGCTCTCCTCAGCAGGCTGGGAACAAAAGAGGCCTGGTATTGATTAAACTCCACTGCGCGCACTTGATATTAAACACTGGTTAAGACGCCTGTGTTCCGTGAACCCCTCTTGCTCAACGCTGCCACCGCCTTACCTCGCTTGCACAAGCATGAAAATGCCTTTGAATACATATCTCTGTGTATTCTATTGTCAGTCATGACGCTCACCCAAATGGACAACTCTGTGCAAACACTCACGAACCTATATAAACATAGTGGGTAAAAACTGTGAGGCTGATCATGGCTTTAGGCTGGGGTGCCGAAGGTCACGCAGAATGATGGAGAAAGCGAGAGCAGGGAAGGTCTAGGTCTCCGGGGTGATCAGTGTTTTGTCATCTGGAGCAGTGTTTACTTTTCCTCAGCACAGGTTCTCCTCCCTTCATCTCCTCCCCATCTTCCAGATCGATACTCTGCATCCACAAAGGTCTGGGAGAAGGCATACAAGCATGTGAGTCAGTCAACACTTACTGAGCTAAAGGCAATGGAGTTTGAAATCTCCCAGGCTGCAGTCAGCGTTCTATCACCTTTTCTCCCACTTTGTAGACTTTCTGCAGTGCGAGATATTGAGTGCACATACTGTAGGTGTTAGGCTGATTCCTGTGTCGACTACTTAAATTACTTCACAAAAAGCTATAGAAAACCTACACAATATCTCTCATGTGTTGCTGCCATTAAAATGCTTTATCATGTTTGAAAAAAATATAACTTTTCTGATTGGGTATACATTTTTTCCAGAAATTAGACAAAGGGCAGAAGTGACATGTACCATTCATAATTAAAAAATAATTTTAAGCATTTTAAGCTCTTTAAAACGAGTACAGAGTGCACAGACAGAGCGGTGAGTTCTGCTTGGATAACCTTTTAGAGAGAGCTCTTCATTTGCTTTTTTATTCTTTAATCAGCTGAAATGCTTTTCATTCAAGTGGCCATTTTATCAAATAAGATTAAAGAGACTAAAACAGACTAGTTGTGCTACAGGTGTCCTGTAACCTGACCAAAAAAAAAGTTACCAAGACATTATATTAATTTGCCTGTTGTCATGAAAATTATTATTATTTTTATTCTATCATCAATTTAAATAACTTCAAATACAATAAAACAACACATGGACCTGTTGAAAAGTTAACAAGTAAATTGTAGTTTTGTATTCTTCCTTACAATACGGTGTGAACATAAACATTGTTAAATTATTTTAAAAAAGCACTCAAAGTTTAACAATTTATTTACCTGCTTGCCACAACTTAAGGAGGGCTTCGAGTTTCGAGCCTCGGATCCATCACACACAAGTCACAAAAACATTCCCCATATTGTTGGTCAGGAATTGAACAGTAAAATGCATTCACCTCCTCAGACAAGCTTCACCGGCCTTCCTGGCGTACTTTCTCTGAGGCTGCCCTTTGATTATAAATGGTCCATCACAGGTCTGTTAGTTCATTTAGAGGCAATGGTAACTCTGCTACACACACCTTAACCTCAGAGGCAGGACAGGGGTGCTTTTCACAGGGAACGCCAGCATCTGTTCCAGGAAGTGCCTGTCTCGTTCAGGCCTAATTGTCGTTCCTCTATAAGAAGGCTGGTAAGTGAGAGCAGGAGGGGGGCTGTCACGTTCCCGTCACATCCCAATGGTCCGGTAAATAGAGCGTGTGAGTGTACCCCCCCCCAGTTACTGACGGACGAATAGCCCCCCTTCCCTTCTCTCCGTCCTCCCTTTCTCCGGGTTCCCTCCGCCTTCTCCACAATTCCACTCTAGCTTTCTCTCCCCGTATTTATCTCTACTCTGTCATGTTCTTCACACGAGTAGAAAATAATTAATTACTGCACCCAGTGATGATTTATGATATTACTGACATAATTAATGATACACATCAATTTTCCTGCTTAATTGAAGGGGGCTGCAGAGCCTATCCTGGCACCAAGAAAGGCCACTGCCCTGAGAACGTGAAAACACCCCTCCACACTCACATACACCCCACCCTCAGGTCTCTTCCTCTTTTCCCACTCTTTCTTCTTCCCTCACCAGCCTCTCATTCATACTCAAGTGCTACAGTGGCGCGGATGTTTCGTCTTCCAGGCCTGTTCAGCAGAAACCATAATCCTTGTCCATATGCTCTAAATATACCTTAAGAGCCGGACAGTTGTTTTCTCCTGTAGATATGCACTCATACATATCTTTGTCTTGTTACGTGTGTGTGTGTGTGTGTGTGTGTGTGTGTGTGTGTGTGTGTGTGTGTGTGGGGGGGGGGGGGACTCCATAATGGCCACTATGAGTGTGTGTAGGTATACAGTGATATATGATTCATGAAGATGCGTGTGAGGCATATGTAATTCCAGCTCTACCCTCAGGACTAGAGACAACAAGGTAGTGCATGAATATTTGATTTGCAGGGAGAAAGTATAGGATCTATGCACAGCATTTTAAACAGACAACCCAGAGTATTCCTCTTGGAAATCTGTACACTCAGGTTTATCATCATGCAAATATATGTTTTTTAATTGTCTATACCCTGCATCGTGACTATTTTGAAAACATAATAACAAGACCTTATTATAGTGTATGTTTTGAAGAAATGCTGTTTATGTCCAAGGGATTTTTTTAGTTCATATGTGTAATGAAATTAGTTGTTCCAATATTTGAATAGCAGTTCTTTTAAGTAGTTTTTTAAAAGGTATTTTTTATTTTATTTTAATTTGACATGATACTAATTTGATCAAGTTTTATTCAAATACATTTACCCCAAAATATTCATGTAATTCAATCCAGGGCAATGCAGGGTTCTTTTAAAAAACGGTCACAACCGTTTTAAACCTTGTTCACAAAAAGGAAAAAAAAAAATGTATTTATTTTTGACAGATACTCAGTCAGCTACAATGTAAGAGAGAAAATCTGTGTTTCAAGTTTCTGTGTATATGCAAGAATGCGTGTGTGTGTGAGTGTTAGTCACAGAGAGTGACGGAGTCCTCTTACCGACCTCGAGTACAGTGAACTCCATTTGAGAGCTTCCCGGTGGCTCCACCAGCCTCCAGCGAAACGTGTGATCAGGTAGTTTCAAAAACTGCCTGATGGTGTCAACATGCAGAATGTGGACAGGGGGTGCGGGGGGAGTTGTGGACTCAGATTAGTCTCCATAGCAACGGCAAAGTATCCCTGTTTGTACACTGACAAATTCTGCTACATGTGAAAATGATTGGCAGGTCTATTCCTCCACAGCTGACCCATAGAAATTAGCAAGTAAGCGTTATAATACGCAGCTGCATTGACAGGGTCTCCATACTTTTTAAAGTCCTCTTGTAAGTGCTTCTCTTTGGCATTTGCATAAGAAACATGGCATGCTTATTGGAGGGGCTTTGGGGTTGTTGTGGGGTGCTTTCATATCTTTAGCTTGACGGCTTCTTTGTGATCAAGGGGATTGAGGGGAGAGAGGGTTGCCAGATGAGAATAACTTAATTTCCAAAGCTCAAGATGAGAGAGAAGAGTTGAGGGTATAAGTTCATGATGCAGTCTCACTTAGGCATAGTGAAGAAAAAAAAATCTACAGCGTCTGTGCATGTTAGTGTGTGTGTGTGTGTGTGTGTGTGTGTGTGTTAGTCAACAAATGTATGTGGCAGAGCGTAAGGGGACCGTTTTTGCAAGAAGTTAAGTCAGAGTGTGTGCCAAGTGGTCACAATTATCTACATCAAAAAGCTGCTCATATTCTTTGAGACCGCATATTTTGTTTTTCAATAATTTAAGACCACGGGCAAAAATGGTTTAAGATGTGACCTCATGGTGTCAGTTGAAACGGGATGTCAGCAATATGCACAGTTTTTTTACTTGTAGCCATGGAGCTGTAATAACGGCAGAGAACTAGAGTGTATGTCACTGTCGGCGCTGGCTTAAGTTCACATCACAGAGATACTGGGAAAGAGAGCATCTTGCTCCCGTGTCTAATACACACACACAAAAATCACACTCTCACAGATAATAAGGACAGGGAAATGAGAGTTGGTAATACTTACCCTGATGTCGGTACCGGCAATTTTGGCATTTTTTTGAATTAAATAAAATGTGATTGATTGATGGCAGCAAGAAGAGATTTGTTTTTAGGTTACGAAAATTTTCAAATATTTCAAATAAAAAAAAAATTGTATATTTAAATCGAAAAGCACCTCAGATTTTTATTTTATCATATGATTAAATGTTTATCAGTTTATCTTGAGTTTGTTTATTGAAACTTGTGGATAATAGTTTAAAAGAAAGAAAATTAAATTAAATCCAGAGTTCTTGTCCACACACAGTATGTGAGTAGAATAAAAATGTGAAACAAGTAGAGGCCTCTGTGAAAGAAAGTGTATTTCCTGCCAGCTAGTATTGATTGGACATAATTTCAATCAGGGTTTATCTAATCAAAAGGTCATATAATTAACACTAGGGGGCACCAGTGTTCCACACAATGTTGTATTTCCATTGTGGAGACATCACTGGAAAAGAAATTAAGCCCTGATAAATGATGGGCTTTTGACACCAAAATGCATGTTCACAAGGAAGAGGAATTACAAAGTTACCTTACAAATATTTTAATTAATTTTGAAGAGCCTTTTAGAATAATTCAAATCATGCTAGATGAATTTACTTTGACAGTACAGCAACTTGATTATTTTCTTTTCAGAAGAAATGATTGCTGGAGAAGCTGAGGTCAAGGTAGTCACAAAGAAACTAATGAAAACAATCACCTGTTATCAGTGGTTAATACACTTCTCGTTTTCATCAACTATAGAGAAATCAAAGTGAACAATTATCCAATCAAATTTTACTTTGGCTTGGAAAAGATTTCTTTCATTTCATGTGAAAATGTGTAAGTCAGCTAGAACAAAATAAGTTTCTACTTGCTAATCCAGTTTTAGAAAACAAAAGCTAAAAAAAAAAAATCTTTCCATCGCATTTCATTTGTTTATCCCAAATGTCAAGTATTAAGTTAATTTAGATTCATTTTACATACTTTCTCTACCTTACTTACCTCAGTGTCACCTCCAAAATAATGCTTCTAAGACTTTTATATTCTGCCAAAATGACAAGGAAGTAATTTAATTTGTTAATCTTAATGTGTAATAATTATCCTTAAATTCCATTATTGTAGAACTAAAAACACAGCTGATATTTAATAGTTTGAAGTTTTAACTGTTTCATAATTTGAAAGCTCTGCAGTGGGTTGAAATTTTAAGCCTAGTTTTTCAGTTCCTGCTTTGGCTTTTGTACTAGAATGATCTGATTAACAATCTCTTTTCTAAAATAATTTAAGTGAAAGAAGCAAGACTTTATCAAATGCACTAATTAATTTAATGTGTATTTATTAAAAATACAATTTCATAGCATAATTTATCATTATTGTTATTAATATTATTATTGTTACTGTTCATCTTATTATTATTCTTATTGTTTTTATTAATAATAATAGTAATAATGTCATTATAATTATTATTGCTATTGCAGAATAACATTTATTTCAACTTTGTTTTATTTACCATTTTCTCTATGGTAATCTTGCATTATTAAATTAATGAAATAACAACAGAACATTTAAATTCCTAAAGGTTGTTTGTTTAAACTAAACTTTTACAAACTGATAAATGATAGAATAAACATAAATTATAAATTAATACGCAATAAATGCCACAACACTGTTTTCATAGCGATACGCTTTAGACAGTGTTCCACTTCGTTTCCTCTGCTAAGTTTTTATCAATGTCATCGTCATCCCAAAGCGTCATTTCATCTCAGTTTTCTTTTTTATGCAGGATACTCCTGGGAATTCTACTTGTATCTTTATGAAGAATAAAAGGGAAAATACCCCCCTTTTTTTTTGAAGCTTTAAAGCTTCACGTCGTTTTCTTTCTCTGGTGCGTGCGCTCTCTCTCACACACACCCACACACGCACACGCATACACACACACACCTCCAACTCCCTGAGTAATCATTGTTCAGTGGCTCTGGTCAGCATGTTGTCACCTGTATCCCATTATGAACATTCTCACCTCAGCACACAATCACACACACCAAATCTTTCTCTCCTTCTCTCTTTCTCACTCTCACTCTTTCTCTCTCTCTCTCTCTCTTTCTCTCTCTCGCACACACACACACACACACACACACACACACACGTACCTTATCCTCCTCTCCACTCACCAGTCCTCCTCTCCTTTCCACTATTTGTAACCCACAATTCCACACCTGGTGCATTGCCCTCTTTCCGACCTATGGTTTGGAGCTGCCCTTTTCCATCTGCATTTTTTTGCCTTCTATTGGTAAGACCTTGAGAATCACTTCTACAACATCTTTTTAGGCCATTCTGCATTTTTGCTTTTAATACAGTTTTCCTCATTGACAATACATTGTAGTAGGTTTGTGAGGAGGAGAGTGCAGTATAGACAAGACATCTGCATGAGTGAGGTTCCCTCAGGGGCTTGGGTCAGGGGGCATTATAAGCCACACCCTTAACCACCTCCTCCCACACCCACTGGATTCTGATTGGTTTACAGTGTGAGGCCAGGGAAAGCTTAAATTGACTTTTTCTCACTATCCCTTGAACAGAGGACTTGAATGATATATTTAGTTATATTTACTTAGCTATATTTCCTTAGTTTTTATGAAATGGAGATATAAAATCTCTTTCCTGAAGTGTTATCGCTTTAGAGTTAGGCCGTGTGAGGTCATAAGGAATAAAAGCGTACAGTGTTTGCCGTGGGAGCTGTGTTGTTTATCATTATTTTGCATTCATTAGAATAACAGATTATTGAAAATAGACTGTGGTAAGACCAAAACTGTTTCACATATGAATTTTTAAGTTCTTTCTTTTTTCCTAGTTTCTTGTAAATTTCCAAGCCCTTCACTTGTTGTGTTGGGTATATATTGTGGATAAATTATGGGTCAAAAAATATTCCTAGGAAGATTTAGTATGGCTGTTTGAATGAGGTTATGTTTGTGTATGTGTGTACACTCTTGGCTATCTATGCATATTAATGCATTAATATGTGCATGTGTGTGTGCACGCGCACCTACTCCTGCATCTACAATTCGGCAGCACTGCCCATGCCATTGTTGGTTTGGGAGCGGGTACCCTGTCCCCATCATCTGGTTGTGACACCCGCTCTGTGGGACGTGGCAGCTCCCTTAGAAACCGGCAGAGTTCCAATCATCTACATGCCATAACCTTACGGCCGCCTTTGTCCACACCTCCGCCAAGATTCATTTGTGTCGCCCCAGCAGGTCTGACCGCTGAACAATTCCCGGGCGGAGCAGGAGGGAAATACATTTCACTGATTAAAGATATCTGGTGACTGTTCTACATGCTGTCAGCACACTGTTAGTGTTCCCCCACCGCCAACAACCCCTCCTTTCTCCCACTCCCCTCATGTGTGTCATCTCCTAGACTCTCTCCCCTGTACTCTTTCTACTTTCTTCACCTCTCACCCAATCCCACCCAAGCATGCTGTGATTTTACTGCATGTACACAGATCTTCTGAAAATTTAGTTGAATAAATGCCATGAATTCCATTATTTATTTATTTATTTACATTTCTTTCTTTTTAATTGATATTCCAGATTCATACAAGACTGTAATCTGTCAGAAACAAATCCATTAATGGCAATAAAAGCAAAAGTATAGAAAAACAACATAGTTTTGTGCAGGGAAGTGACTGTTGATGGAAGCAACCTGCAGTCAGAGAGGAACACAGTGAAATAGCCACTAATGTTGGATGGGCAGAGTAAAGAGAGGACATGATGTGTATGCGTTAATATCAGTGTGTGTCTCATCTCAGTGGCTGTGTGGCCTGACCTTGGGCTTTTTGCGGTGTCCTCCTGCAGCGGCATCCCAGCCAGCTGTAAAATAAAATGGAGGACGGCACGCACACAATAAATCAGAAATAGCTGGGCCACTGTGCACTGTATGTGTTTAAGAGTCCCATACTGCAGTATAAGGGCCTTGCAACAGGGGGTAGAGGCAGGGTGAGCAGCTCTGTGCAAGTGATATGGGGCATCTCCCGACTCCTCCTCACCCTGATCAAGTATCAGTGTTGACAAGTTATAAATAAGGTGCTCCTTGCTTCTTTTCTTTTTGCTTCTTTCTTTCTCCTTTTGCTTTCTTGAATTCTGCCTTTTTTCTGCTTTTTTTCCCCTATTTTCCCCCTCTCAACTCTTGCTGTACTTCACATAGCTTTCCTTTTAAGAGGAGGAAATGGCAGAACTGCGTATGAGTATGAAGCTTCTTTTGCACATGTAGCACTTCTCCAGGCCAGCAGGGGACAGTGTTACTTGACATGCAAATTGAGATGCTTGAACAAATATGTATGCACAATTAATTAAAGAAGGAACATTCTCTTCTTTGTTCTCTTATTTGTTGTTGACTTTGTTCACATACAAGTTTTAGCCTATTTCACATTAGATGTTTGACTGAACTGCCCTGCCTACGTTGGCAAGAACACACAAATACAGAGTGGCCTATAACTTCAAATGACTTGATTGTTCTACTTTTCTTCACTAGGTACTTCAGTATATGGGTCACATGTTTTGGAAGGTGGAGATGGAGGGGGTGTGGGAATTGGCACATTTTTTTTGAACATTTTGCCCATTTCCATTTCAGGAGTCACCTCCAAACCCTAATTAACAGGGAAAGCCATCAAATCAAACTTTACCAATCCCAAAGGTGCCGTCGGGAGGCAACTGGCACAGACGCTCCCAATGCCACTCTCTCCTGCCACCTTTTGCTCCACTGTTAACTCACTCACCAGTGTGCCAGCGCCTGTGTGTGACTGCCGTGTGCTTGTGTGTGCGGGGATGTGTTGGGAGGTGTAGAGGGGGCAGAGATCAGTGGGAATGACAAGTGCAGCTACTATCATGAAGGGCAAGAATCTAGAGACATCAAACCCTCCACAGGCTAATCATCCATGTGTGCATTTGGCTTTGTGTGTTGCTAATTTACAGTATGTGTGTCCGCAGTAGCACAAGTTCATGCAGGTGGTGTTAGCGGCTGTGCACTCAAGCGCGTTTGTATGCACGCGTGCACGTCTGAGGCGACAAGCGAGTGTTAGATGTCAGTTGAGGTGAGGGACTGTGGAATATGGAGAGCAGTAGAGTGGTGCCCTGTGTGACACCAGTCCTGTAGACAAGGGTTAAGCAGGGAATAGGGAATAGTCCTGAGGTAATAGCATGGGGGCAGAGGGGTTGATGAAGGGTGAACAAAGGTGATGCAGTGTTTCACAGACACGACGCCCTGATATGCTTTGTTGGCTCATTTGATAGGAGCATGTGAGTGAAGGAGGGTGCCCTCGAGGGAAATTTAATAGCAGTCAACATCAGCCTTTATGCTATGAAAGTAAAAAATAGGGTAAATATACAGGCTGTGAGAGCTGAATAATTCGACAATGTACTGGCGAAGCTCGGTACGTGTAAGTGTATCTCTTGCACTCTTAAGCCAATAGGACACAGCTATTCGTAGCCTTTATTTCTGTTATCATTCAACCTGCGTCTAAATATGAAAGTCTCAGTGTGCACATAGTAAGGACACTCATCATTAAACAGGCAGACTCCAGGGTCTCCCCTCATTGTCTCATCCACTGTCCTTTCTTCTTTTAGATTCATATCTGATATTTAGCCACAGAGCCACATTATGCTCTCTTTTCTCCAAGTCTAGACGGAAACCAAAGGCTGTGTCTACCTCGCACTACAGACTACAGAGGTGACTTATTCCCATGTGTGAAGCACTATTCTGAAAACCAGACAGGAGCTGATGGGCTCTGAACTTCAAATTCTGTGTCAGGGGCCCAATGGCATCTAGAAAAGGGTAACAGGCAAATACTTGACCTTCCATTAATTGTCTTCCATGCATAACCACTTGTTAATTACTGGAAGAGCCAAAATGGCTTCCAAAGCTAGTTTGTAAAAGGTCACTTACCACTGGGTAATGAACAGTCTCAGTGGCTCTTAAGTTTGCTGGTCTGCTGGTCTAGTAGACCGTCACCGACTAAAGATGTATGATGTAATAACGTAGACGCCACCTTTGACTAAGAGGCGATGGAGGATGGTACTTTGTCTTTCAAGTTTCTTTGACCATTGTGAGGATTGTCTGCCTGTTAAAGTCAGAGTCACTGGGTTGAATATAAATTCCCTGCAGAAGGCCTATTCAACATTCATGCCAAATACCATAGTGTTAAAGTGGAATGAATGTAAGCCTATGTGAGATGCCAATTAATAACCTTGTGGTTTATAACTTTATTACATGCACGCGCGCTCACACACATAGACTCGTATGAACACGCACCCCTCCCTCATCTCATTAGCCTCTGTCCCCATTCTCTTTATCTTTTCCACCTAGTCTGCATAAGGAGAATATATATACATTCTTTGTAGTGACAGTATTATCAGCAAGGGTCATCTTTCTTGCCTCTTGCACACAGTGTAACGATAAGGACTTGTGTTATTTTAAAGAACCCGTTCAAAGAGAGGAGCGATAATACAGCGATAAGGTGATTAAACAGAAAGGGTTTTATATGTTGCACATTAACAGTTTTGTCCCCTTTCATGTCTCAGAAATGATTACCATTAAGTACCTCACCTGCTCTTTATTGGAGCTTATGAAAGCATCTAAATGGCAGCTCGGAAAATGGGAGTGAACTTTCTAGGCTTCCTTTCTGATTATTCTTAAATGTTTTCCCAGAGGTGTTTTTCAGTCAGCCATTTTGTTTTCCATCTAGGTAGAACTTTTTTCTTTTCCTTTGTTTTGTCCTTACATTTTTGTGAGTCTATCAGTCCCATGAGTGTGGCGCAGTGATATTAAAATTTAAATTACAGTTTGAACCTGAGCACAAAGGTCCGATCCCATATTGTGCTAACTCTCCACCTGATCCATCTCATGCCTGTCTTGGCTTTGTATCAGGGTTATACGCAGATGCCTTGCATCAACACACATTTGATTGTGGGTTAGCAAAATGTGCTGGCTTCAACCTTGCTGGGGTCCGTAACCTTTCAGTGGGGTAAACATAAGAGGTATGCAATCTCGGCTGATGTTTAGCGGTATATTCTCACCTCTTTCACTCTCCACTTCTTTTTCCTCTCTCCTTCTCTACCCCTTTTTTAATAGCTCCTGGTATTGTCTTGGTCCTTGCTGACAACAAAGGGGATAAATGCAATGCCTACTGTAAGTCCCTGTGGTTAGGCCTTGGACATGACACGTGTCAGCCTATGATAAATTGGCTGTGTGTCTGTTCAATTTCAAATGCAAAGCTCTAGAGAGAGAGAGGGAGAGAGAAGGAGAGTGAGGGAGAAAAGGGAAAGAACATGATGGAGAATGGGGTGAGAGAGAGGGAGAGAGATGCCGGCATATTTCTGGCACAGAGAGGGAAGGATGCCTCAGATGCAGGATGTTAGTGTGTGGGGTACAGATAAGGCATTGCACAAGTTTGAGAGCGGGATGCCCACGTCCCGGGGTTTGGGAGGTGAAATCTTGGCATCAGGACAGGTGCTAGACAGCGGAGGAGGAGGTGGGAGAGGGGGGAGAGAGAGAGAGACAAGGTATGAAAGATGAGAGAGCTTTTTTCACAATGCTGATGAATCACTTTTTGCTGATGTATCCACAAGCAGTACTAACAAATTTGCGTCACCTAACTGCCCACTTTGCTTCTTTAAGTGTGGGGCTAATTGTTTTCTTTACTTTGTCCTTTACTTAAGTCTTTTGCTTTGTGATTAGGCACATACAGTAAACAGTGTGGGCCGCATTGATTTGAAAGTGAAACAACAAAGGGTAAAAAAAAAAAAGTATGCAGTGCTTCCAGGAGATGCCTGGCTAATAATCTGCCTGTGCTAATCAGTGCAGCTGGGCCGGGAGAGTTGGCGCTCTGACACCAGGCAGCCACGCAGAGCGTTGGGGAAGAGGCAAGGATGCGAGCCAAATCCAGCTTGTATCTCCCAAGCGGAGCTTCACAGGAGGGGGGAGTGCTGGGTGAAGCGAGAGGAGAAAGCGGCTTCTATACCTTGGGATGCCTGCCTGCCTGCTTGATGCCTCCATGGGAAAAGAGGAAAGGATGGCACTTTTTCTTAACAATTGGCCTGCGAGGTGACAAAGCCGATATTATGGTAATGTCAATCTAATCACAGAGAAAGATATCTCGTGGAAATCCTTGGCAGAGGACAGGCCTCGCAGATCTCTCAGGGTCTCCTAGTCTGTGCCCCCCTCTTATGCCCCCCACCCAGCCGCTCTCACTTTTAAGAGTATCTCTGTCACTGGATAGGATGGCACATTTCTGCCGTTGCAGCAGTGGATCTTGAATGGTGTGTGATGCATTGCGAAAATAGCCTGTTTTTTTATTAGCACAATGAGTTGATTTCCCTCGGTGGTTTAGGCTACCTGGCAACTTGGCACTGTTCTCTGAGTATTTTTTTTTTTTATGACTACCCCCTTGAAACAGCTCGTTTTAGTCATCATCTGTTTCTAAGTCTTTCCTTCTCTCTCAGACGTTCCTCTTATTTGACTCCCTGCTTCCTCCAGCAATCTTGATGCTCCATATTATGTATCACGAGACTCCCCACCCGTACGTGTCGTTTTGACCTTTAAATGTCATTTGCAGGTGTGTTGAGGCGGCTCGCTGCTAATGCACAAATTTGATAAGAAGTTTATCTATCCCAGAATGCAAGAGGCCTGTGAGAAGGAAGGCGGGTGGATGTGCTGACATCAACGCCAAACCAAGCCTGCAGGAAAGCCAAAAAAGAAAATCTTGATATTATAAATTTCTGCAGACCACTGAAAGAAAGGCGGAAAGAAAGGGAATGGGACAAAAGGGGAATAGAAAGAAAGGTCCAAGGCATGCAAGACCCTGACTGTGCTGAGCCAGGAACTGTTTTTTTCCCTGTGATCTATCCACAGCTGAACTCTCTGACACCTCATCTGCCGTGCTGACGAGACGTCGCCGTGCCTTAATTGAAGTGGGTTTGTCTCATCCCTGCTCTCCCATGATCCTCTTCTCTATGGGTCAGTGAGAGGTGGGGGGAACCCCCTTGAGTACACAGCATTGGTGGGATTGCTATTTGCCTCCTACCGCCCCACTGAGAGGATGTTAGATTGAAGTTATTTTATGCTTGGCTTAACTCTCTCTTCCACTCTTCTGCATCGTATCTCCTGCTCTCTCGTCTTCCTCCCTCTTTTTCACCGTTCCCCCAATCCCACCATTCTTAAAACCTCTCATGCAGCAAGAAGGGAGGAAGGCATCCGTTACAGTGTGAAACTACTGTGATTTTATGGAGGTCCTGCAGTTGAATAGGTATACTTTTCCCAGTGGAGCTCAATTCACTTTGAAATGGCTCTCATCTTTTTTTGTCTTGAAATGCATTGAATGTGTTTTCAGAATGGGGAAGGATTCAAGGGTGTGGAGAAGTGCCTTCTTTTGCTTACTTTGTTAAGAATAGGTTTAGGAGAGCCACTATACACCGCGGTGGCCTCCTACAAACAGCCTGTTGTATAGTTTTGTGTTAAAATCTAAGATTATGGGATTGTTTTTCTCCTGTTTTTAATTACATTCAAACTAGAAATTTCATACTCAGTTAATTTTGCTTTTGATAGGCCAACACCCATTAACCTGTAACTAACCACTTTATTTTTAAGAAAAGAAAAAGGTGTGAAATGTGAGGCCTTTCCATTTAATCCAGGCCTACATTACTACAGTGAGCTTTAGCCCTGCATGTCAGAGCGCTATCTGGTGGCTAAATTTTAATGTTTTATGATATAAATGTCTTGACTTTTATTTTTTAAACCCTCTTAGTATTGTTAATTATGTTAGCACCACAAGCTGTGCTGACAAGGTTTTTACAGCTCAAAATTGAGCTGCTTACTCGCCAGTGCGAGCTGAGGGATGACTGGAGGATGAACAAAAGTGTTGCCACAGCAATGCTGTTGGGTCAGAACGGTGCGGCTCTGCTTGCTAGCTAGCTTTTACCAGATCAAAGTAGTGTGCAGTGGAATAAACTGAAGAGTAGCAAAATTAACCTATTTACCGGCATGTGTAGCCGCTCAAATTTTTCTTCAGCGGTTAATCGATCAAAATTTATCCGTTCACATCCCCAATTCAAAGAGAGATATAGAGTTATAGTTATTTTGGTGCTTAAAGTAGCTGTATGAAACTTTCAGAACATTAATACAGCATCAATGGACTATTTGTGTAAAGATAAAGTGCATTAATGGCATCCTGAGCAGAGAATTAAGTAATGTTACCTCTCTGATGTTATAATCTGAGCTTCTCTGCTTCTGATTTAGTCGATGGTCCAGCCATGCCTTCATGTTTGTGCATGTGAGTCCTTGTGGGTGAGTCATATTGGCTTGCTAACAGCTGCCACTCTGCACTGTCCTCATATGGTGGTTACTACAATATTGGAACAGCATTGCCTTTGAAAAGTAGCACCCACCATCTGAGTCCCTTGCAGTTAACAATGTTAGTTCTTTCAGCACTGATGCCATCCTTAGCATGGTTTTAGCATTGTTTTTTGAGTTAGAAGAGTTAGCTGCGAGCCGCTGGCTCAATGACCTCCATGTTGAAAACCTTGTGCAGACTTTTTCGTCCAAGACTCTAAATCATAGATATGCCCTGAATATTGCATACAGCTCCTTTGAAGAGAGAGTTTTATTTGTACACTACAGTAAACAATGGTACATCACACGTTGCTTGTGTGTGTGTAGGCACATGTGAGTTCATACGTCTGTGTGTGGTATCCTGTGTGAGTGCGTGCGCCTTTATATTTGTGTGCCTGTGTGTTGTGGAGTCAAGCCTGTCTGTAGCTCTAAGTGTTGTGCGCATTAGGGTGATGAGGGTAATGATGTGCGAGGCAGTTGTGTTTTGTGCCAGGGCGACCCTGCGGCTCGCACCCCATTCCCAGCCCAATGTGTTTCTGATTCTCTCCATCCCTCATCACCAGTCAGCTTCTTCTGACAGCAACCACATACATATGAAGTTAGCCCACAAGCATGTGCACATGCCCATTCTCTCAGACACATATATATTGTATCTATACTTGCATTCATACATATGCAGTAAACACAGAGCATACACACACACACACACACACACACACCACACCTCAGAGTCACGTCAAAGTGCACATACTGTATTTACAGCCACATCAAGGTATGCGTACACACACTTGTATTTTTTTTCCTCAGCTACACAATGGAATGATCATTCCACCCAGCTACCTCTTCTTTTTACTCACATGCAAGCGCAGAGCAATATTCAACCTCATTCCAAGGGTGAAATGGTAAGGTCATTGCATAAGTAGAAGTCAGCCTTCATTCACCATTTCAAGATACAAACATGTGGGTAGACTCACATTCACCCATATAAACGTAGTCCCAAAAACCTGTCAGAAACATGCCTCTGCATATTGATTTCTCTGTTGTCAAAGCTATTAGAAAGATCTCTGACATTCCCTGTATTTCCTGCTTCCCACTGTGGGGGTCTGGCAGGGACACAAAGGCAAATATATGACAAAACCCTCTTCAGCACAGCTTACCTTTATGGTTCACTGCTGTAATTGGCCTAGGGTGAACATACCCGCTCGACACTGGCAGTAATGTATTTGAGAAGATATTGAAAAAGCTGATGAGGGAGACACAAGATGTGTTGTAGAATACAAAAGTTAATAATGGTGGGGATTTTGACGAATGGATCTCTAAATGTATCCTGATATCGGCCTAAATTGCATTCTTTTGCTCACAGTTTTTTTTTATGTTTTTAATTTATACATTCTCTCATTGACTATGCAAGGTGGTTGTGCTGTAGAAGTGAACGGTTCACTTTGTGTGGAGGATAATGCATGCAGAAAAAGTGCTGTTGTGCTATGTTTATACAAATGTCCATGGAGATAGTTCAGACAACACTACGAAACCCTCCAATGCTGTCATCAAACAGACACAGTGAATGTGTCTAAAAGAGTCATGGACTCAACACTCATACAATGTGCTTTTGAGTACATACATATCATTTTATTGCTGCATATATCACCCCCACACTGAGACATCTGAAAAGAGAGCATGATCTATACCAAAACATTAATCATCATTCATTGTATGTTAATAAATTCAGAATTTCTCCATTTACCATGCGGACGTCCACGCGTGCTGGAAATGCAACCTTTCCAGAGCTCATAAATCACACACACAGAGTCGTCTGACAAAGTACCCCAAACACAGGCTGAGGCGCTGCGATCCCTAGGGCACAAACACACGCCATCTAATGTGGCGGAATCAGAGCGGGGACCAGTGCTTTCTGACGCCTCTTGCCGAAGCTTCGACGCCAGCCCCTACCAACAAAGAGCATTCGCCGCAACCTGGGAAAACAACAGGCAGAATCAGAGGGGATTGTGGGATGCCCCTCTCTATCTCTGTCTCTCTGCTGCGAGTTTTCTTCTGTCTTTTCTCTCACTGCCTCCAGGGGTTGAGGCCATGTGCAAACAACAACACTTGCACCTGGAGGGTTGCTTGGTGCTGCGTACAGTGGGGACCACCTGTCTTTGCCTTATTCAATAGATTTCATCATTGCAACTTTAAAAAGAGAGGGACTGTGAGTAATGTTACTCCCAGCACTTTCAGTTGCCTGTCTGTGTAAAGAAAATAGAGTGAATGTATTTAAAAAAAAAATCCTCAAACAATAACAAAAGAAAAAAAAGCACTTCACTAGGAGTTAAGGAGACACATCAGAGTAGCCGTTTGTGCATTACTTGTTTTATGCAGCAGAACAGTAATTTTTATCAACCATAAATCTAAACTATAACAATACATCTATGCTTTTATCACTACAGATAATACATTTTTGTAGTTCTTCCTAGAATGTAGATTTTAATTAAAGTATTGTAGATGATTTTATTCAGTCTGTACCGCTCTGCTCTCTTCCATTCAGCGCAAATTGCTCCAATCTGGTGGTTCAGAGAGATTACCAAAAGCAAGAAGGAAATCTGAGCAGATACAATAGCCTCTCTATACCACAGCACAGATGAAGAGAAACAGATTTATCTGCTACCAACTTCAGAAGCCTGGTAATAATGGGTGCTATTCAGGTGTAAGGCTGTTATTTATGCACCTACATGACAGATTAAATTATTTTTAGCCTGCAGCAAAGGATCTTCATTGTTCCCCTTTACACAGAATAATCATGTCTCTTTACCTTTTAGCAAAGTGGTCACATGATCTCTGTGCTGTATACACTTGCTTTATGCTTCAGATTAAAAGATTAAAGGCTTTGTGGTGAGGAAAAAGACACAAACAGCAGCCCAAAGAAAACCATGATACTGTCAAGAAGGGTTTGAGTTGGTGCTACAGTTGTGTTGTATACATTATAGAGGAGACCTTCTGTAGTGCGATTAGGAATATAATGTCATCACATGTTAATGACCGGAGTGTTTGCAGCGTGCAAAATGAGTGCCCTCTGATATGCAAAGCACTTCTGCTGAGAGTGTAGAATTGTCTGTATGTATGGAAATCCAGTGGAAATAGAGACGCTAGTTTGTGCAATATAGAACAGACAGCATTATTTATCCCCATTTCTCCTTTTCTCTCATTTTCCTCCTTTTTACCCCCCTTTGGGTCTCTGGATCCTTTCCCATCTCTCCTCTGTTGCCCGGGCCTATCCCCGGCTCCCTGGAGACTGTAGGACGAGTGGTTATTTCTGACTCTGGAAGATGGTCGTGACTAATTGATTCGACATCTGATGGAACGTGTGTAACGTCTCTTTTCCCCCGCTGCTCCAGCCTTGCCACTTGCTCAGATGAGCAAGAACCATTAATGTATTGTGCATATATTTATGTACTATACGGCTGTGTTTGATATGAGAAATGTGTTTATGCCAGCACTGTCTGTGTTCCTCTGTAAACCCCACGTAGTGTTGTCCCTGGTAATCTAAATTATTACTGGACTGTTTGATGTCATCCTTAGAGAAAAGAAATTCTGTATACCAGTGCATTCCCATTGGTCTCATAACAATGGATTATATGGCTAACACTCAAAATACTCCCACTTATGTATCTGTTAGATCGCTTTGTATTGTTTTTACATGTTTTTGAGATGTTGCACCACATAAACACAATTGATCCCAGAGGTGCTTTACTGTAGGAATGAATCTAATTCACCTACTGAAGTTTAGTCTTTTCTCTTTCTCTCCGCCTCTCTTCTACCCGCTGTCTTCCTCTCCTCTGGTCCTCTGTCTTTGTCTTTGTGGTGTGGTTTTGGGTCGAGTCCAGAGACCTAATGAGGCGGTTCTGATGGGCCAAGTCCCTCAGGTCTTGAAGCTGCAGCAGGCCACTGTTGATGCCCACTCCAAAGTACCTAATTGATCTAATCATTTAGCCGATTGGTCAAAGTAATCAGTCTCTTGTGGGCACGCATGGGATGAACAATGACAAGTGTTTAGTGGCTGCTGGCCGGTTTCCTGTCTCTTACTATAATAGGCTGGAGGTAGATAGGGCTATATATGTGTGTATGAGTGGGTATTTGTGCGTGCACGGGTGCTTGTTGATTAACTGTAGGTACACCCAAGGTGCCAGAGTATCACTCTGCTGAAATGCCTTAGTGAATAAAAAGTTTAGGGTTGTTTCAGTTTTCTTTTGCTCATCCAAAGTTCCTGTTTATGAGATAAATTTTTCATGAAATCTTGATAACTCGAGTTTAAAGTTCTCATTCAAGCCCTCACGGAGTGGATAATGTTTTGCATGTAATTTTAATGAACAGTGTAAAGTATATTTCAAAGAAGTACCCTTAATTTACATCTTTAAAGGTCTACAAAGCAGGGCGCAGTGGAACTTCCTTTATGAGGAAGACACATTCAGTATATTGTCTGGATGTGGAGAAGGCCACTAGGGAATGATCAAGTGTGCATCCCATCGACCCGCATCCTCTTCCCCATTACCCTGACATTTCATCCCCACATTTAATTCCAGGCCTTTCTAAAGAGCAGGTAATAGTGCAGAGGGGTACAGGGACCCAGAATTAAGCAGTTTTACACCGAAGGGTAATTTGGTGTGATAAATGTGCCGTCGCTAGTAACTAATAATACATATTTTAAGTAGCAGCGGCGCGGCTCCGCGGCCCAGTAAAGGTAGCATCATTATTAATGTGGGAGTCGCTGCGTGTTTTAGTCAGGGTTACGGCACCAAGGTCAGAGCTACGTTTCACTGAATTAAAAGCCATTTTGAGCTATGGCACTCCTAATCAACTCGGACCTAAAGGTGCATAGCTCAGTTATAATGAGGCACCAATGAATTTAAATAAACAGCAAGATCTAGTGATTTATAAAGGCAATGTGCTATCCTTATAGCTCGTTAGCCATGACGGATACTCTTTATTCTCTGGGCCTCTTTACCCACAGGACCCTGAGCTTTTAACCAAGTAATGTCTGCCTCCATTGTCAGCGGATACGCATTCGGAGCAGGACACTTATCCCCGTCATTATGAAAAGTGGAGACACAATACAAGAGTAATGGTAATGTATGCCATCCAAATAGGTGATTTTTCTCCTCCCCTCCCTCCGTTTTTCGCCGATGTAAAAACTACCCCAGAGTTTTAGGCCCATGAATTCATCATCATATTTTTACAAAGGGTTTTTCATATATCCTGAAAGGAAGCATAATCCTTGATAGCGGAAATGTTTTGCATTTAAAGGGGTACTTTTGGTCGGGGAATTGATGGCGATGTTTTGGGGGGGCCGTGGAGAAAGGAAAGTTCTAGTTTTTAGAGTGATCACTTATATGAATTATAATATTTTCTTTGAGTGAAATAGTCAGTGGCTTATTTCAACTACTTTACTTTGAAATAATAGAAACTTCTGCAGTCAATGTGCCGTCATTAATATGCTGATTAGGAACTTTCTAGAATAATGATGTTTGATACTCAGACTCTCCATCCCCCATATTTTAGGAATTTATTCTTAAACAGTCCCTTGTCTGTTGGCAAGAGTAACTTTTTCCCTGTTTTTCTTTTCCAATATTGATCTGGCCCTTGCAACTACAGGTGTTGCTCCTGGTTTTGCATTTCTTAATCTAATGACCCTGGTAGTATAGTTAGTGCTTCAGCTGGGGCCAGATGGGGCAGTGAGGCGTGCACATGTAGCCGCCTCTGGCCGCCCCCCTGCCTGGGGCATGCCAGGGCATTAGTCACTTCATCAGGTTCTTTGTTGCCCGCCTCTCTTTTGTGTTGCCCTTGAAGGACGTTGCAAGCAAAGCCATGGCTACAGCCTCCTCTTTACATCTTGATACATCTTGTTTAGGGGACCTTTTTTTGAGAAATCAGTGGCTTGGGACGAGCCCCCTCCCCCCCCCTTTTTTTTTTCTAAGCTCCAGATTCAGGATTTGTTTCTCTGTCATTGATTACAGCTCAAGCAAATCACCTCATGTTAAGAATGGCTGATTTTATCGCAGCACATGTTATAGCACTACAAGGAAGAGACAAGTATTCTACCACTCAGAGTGTAATTGGTTCAGTTGTGCTTGAGCAGGTACCGTATCCTGATTCGCACTTAACTTTTCTTTGTATGTGGCAGCACCTGAGGTCAATCTGAATTTAAACTGACATCAAATATTTTCATTTTCCAAAGGGCAAAAGTGTTGACTCACCTCTAAAATACACTTGTTTGATTTCCCATGTGAACATAGTACACTGTGACACCCATAGCTTTCACCATTCAGAGACTCACTCACTCAGCCTCTCACTGTGCTCCGCATTTCAGAGTAATTTTCACTCCTGACACCACGACTCTGCCTACCTGCCAATTTCTGTCTCAGTTCCTGAATGGGTGATTTGTAAAGCCATGTTCACCTCAACACTCAGAAGATTTACTCAGGAGTGAGCTTGCCAGGTGTTTGAGCTGTCAGTTCGCTCTGTGTTCACAAACTTGCTGAAGGGAAAGTAATAGCCATACTCCAGTTGACTCAGCTAACAGATCTGCTATTGTAGCAATAGTGGAATAAATATGGCCATTACTGTTAATTTGTAACTTGCAACAATGGAAGTTATTTCATAAAACTGTTTTAGATTGTCTTTCCTGTTATACTTGTTTTTCTAAAAAAAAAAAAAAGAAATAAATTGACTAATGTTTTTGAAGTCACATGACACCCTGAAAGCCACCCTGAAATACCCCTCCCCTTAATACCTGTATACACTCTGTTGTCTTCTCAACTGATGTTTTTGATTTGGCAACACATCCTCCAGCTTTTTCTTTTCCTGGTTACGTTCCCTCCTTCGTCTCACCAGGGTTTATAAACAAGCTGTAGTTGTTTTTGGGGCTGGAGGTCGTTGATTTGTCTGCCTCTCCCCGTAGGTCGTCGAGGTCACCATGGCCCCGGAAGCATCAAGCTTCGAAAATGAGAAGCCCCGCTCAGCTCTCCCGCTGGCGACCGGGAGCACCCCTTGCCCGCGCCCGCCCTGATGATTAATGCCACCCCCGTCCAGCCACAAACCTTTCTGCCTCAGATAATGCCAGGCAGCAAGCGCGGCTGACACTTTTAATGTATAATTAAGTAGAAAAAGTCAGCACTGGCTATGCAAATTTTTTAAAATGATAAATGACGCTGTACAGCAGCAGGGATTGATTTGGTGTAAATGAAACTAATTAAGGAAATGTCAAACATAATTAATAAAACAGGTTTAAGCTGCAAAACATTGTCAATTGAATGAATGAGGAGGCATTGGCTCCCATTGTTCAGGCTTTATTTAGGTCTTGTGTTTAGCTTGTTCCCTGCTCCAGAATGCTCTCTCCCCTCCTCACTCCCTCCACCACCAATTCCCTGAGAGGGGGAAAATAAATTTGCTTGTCTCTCCGCTGACTGTAGAAATTAATTGCTGAAATCTTGTCCCATCCAAGTGTTACATTCACACGCAGGACATTAACATAACTAATTTGAAAGAGCTCAAATGACTGCATAATGGAGCTCCGTCACCATGCATGACAGTCGCTGGTCATACCAAATTAGCTTGGTTTTATAATTGAAAATTTTCCCCCCCTTTCTAATTTTTACACCATTTCCCTCCTTTTTCTTCATCTACTTTAGCTTCCTCCCTGCTCCTCTTCATTCCATGGTATCTTTCCTTTCAGTTCTGTTTTTATGATAAGAACAAAGGTTTTATAATTTACAAAAAGAGTGCTTGACCTATAATTAGAGGAGTGAGGGGAGAGGAGGGGGAGTGCCAAGTGGTGGCAGCAGAGTCAGATCCTTAGTCCTGGTAATGATGCTGGAGACCTTGCGGCCCCCGGGGAGGCAGAAGAATAATGGGATGGGCTATTTTTATGGGGGAGCAAAGCAATGGGCCACCAGCCGCTGGGATGCTGGTGCCTGGGTATGGTACAGAGCAGCAGGGGCTTGCAGGGGGCTAGTGGGGGGCAAAGGAGGGTGAACGCTCAACCTGCCACACTGCCACCTCTCAGCTCTGCCCATCAGTTCCGTGCGTCAGCCTGATGCACCACTGTCGGCCTCTGTGCCCCCGCGCCAGCCACTGCCCTTGCCGCAGAGAGAAAGAGAGAACGGTGTGGGTGGGTGGCTGAGCAGATTGGAGGGGGGTAGAAACATCTGCCACTCTGAGGATAACAGGACTCAAAAATACAAAGTGAGGAGGGTATCACAGTGAAATGATGGATCTGGATACTTATATAAATACATATTAATGGCTACATATAAACATATGAAGACCTGGATCAAATAATAATTGCGAAGTTATTCTTAGCCTGAACTGTTTGCATGTTTTAGGATGCCAATCAGTTTTGAGAAAAACTGCTAAACTAACAAATAACTCAACTTTGAAATCCACAGCAGTGATACTCAATGTATGGCCCGTGGGCCGATCTGGCCCCTGATAGGGTGCCAGGTGACCACCTAATTATTTTCTAATTCACAATGAAATAAAATGATTCACACTGGGAGTTGTTTTCGTACTCTTGATGTGCAAGAGTACATAAAACAGTATTAAAGTAGAGTTTGTTTATTTTTAAAAACGTGCCAGTGCAGGATCCCCCACATCCCCTGACAGAGGTCTTAGCTAAATGCCATAAAATCCTAGAAACATACTGAAATCCCAGAAATGTTTTAAAATCCTAGAAATTTCCTAAAATCCCGGAAATCTTCTGAAATCCTAGAAATTTCCTAAAATCCGAGAAATGTCCAAAAATACTAGATAATTCCTAAAATCCTAGAGATGTCCTAAAATCCTTGGAACATGCTGCTGCGAATGACACCTGGTCTTCAGTCATTTTGCAAAAGTGGCCCCTAAGCCATGCAAGTTGAGTATCCCTGATCTACAGTAAACTTTGTTGCAATCAACTGGAGTTTTATGTCCCTCGCATTTTGCACTTTTGAAATCTAAAACAAACAAACAAAAAAATCTCAAACTATAAATGCTATTTATTATTGTACACTGTTTGACCCAAGCCCGGTGCTAATAAACACAGATGCCATTAATAATGTTCTTGTGTGTGGAATATTGCAGCAGACCTACGGCTGCCAATATTTTTGTGCTTTGGTTCCACGCACTCGAAGCACCGCTATTTATCATACTCCCACATAGCAATTCTCAAGAGTTAAGGGAGCAAAAGAAAACAAAAACAAGAAAACAAAAAGTACAAGAACAAAAGAAAACAAAAAATACAAAACAAGAAAATAAAACTCTTGAACAGTCACAGTCTTTATTCCCATTGCATTTTCATTCTCATCTTTATTTCATTATTCCAGTGAGAGTTCTTATGCTTATAAAAGTAAACTTAAATCCTGGACTCCTGTGCAGTTTCTGCATTCTTTATGCATTGCACAATAACAGTTCCACAGCAGCTGTAGCCTCAGAGTCCGCCATGGAGCCACGCAGGTTTTTGCCATATGCTGAGCTGCTGTATTTAAGATTATTTGTGTTTCAAAGCATAGCCTTTTAATGGATATAATTCTGTGAAATTATTCAGGTTTCTCTTGTTATTTCTGTGACCAGAGAAAATGCAATAGACTGGTAGATAGCAGTAGTTCATAAAGAGGGAGGTTGGTCCAGTTAGCTTTATGTTCAGGAGCATTTATAAGCATATAGCACATAATAATCACACAATATTAGTGGGGTTTTTTTTCTGGTGCCCAAGCTTGGAGATGAAGCTACAGTCTATTGTGTTTATGGCTTGGTCTTGTTCTGAAGTAGAGAAAGTCAAAGCTGACTACAGTGTACTCTACATACAGTATTTCATGCATGCTTTGCTACAACTTACTGAGCCAAAATAGGGTTACTCTCAATACATACAGGCTTGCATAAATTGTTACACACAAAATTATTAGCAGCAATGTCCTGGTCTTAGTTGCACACAATATACTGAAGGAAATCCACCCCAAAGTTGGATTATATAGCATTCTTGCATTAGGAAAGTAAGTAAAAACAAAGAACGGTAACCAAATGCTAGGGCTGAACAACAACAATAAAAAAAAGCATTTTTATTGTCATTGCTATGTTAACTTACACAATAAACCCACTGCAACAGACTTTTTAGCTAGTTAAATAGAGTATCATTTAAAAATGGTACTTAAAAATGTAACTATTATTCCTTTTGTTATTGGTGACATTTGTATTCAGTGTTTGATTTCTCCAGTTAAAGATTTCTTTTTTTTAATTTAACAAGTAATGTGTTCAATCAATGCAGCAGAAAGACAGAACTAAATGCACTTGCTGATTTATCGTAGGTAATGTTGTTGTTATTGCATATTTTCTTCATATTTTGCAGCCCTACCAAATAAACAGTGGGACTATGTATTTGTAATGCAGTTACAAAGTCTGAAATTACATCAGGTAATGTTAATGGAGCAGTTAACAACTGGTAAAAAAGTGTTGACAGTGGTGTGATGGCTGCAGTGACAGTGTATAAAAACCATTCAAGAACATTAATATCTTGTTTGCTTTCATGTAATTACAAGAAAGTGCATACTCTGCACTGCAAACATAAGAAGATAGTATCTGATTTATTGTATGAATAAACATGGACATCTCAGTTGCAATAAATGTTACATTCTCTCTTGTGATAACATATAGTGTAAATCCCTTGAAACATGCTGTGACCTGTTTTGCACATTTTCCCTAAAGTTTCCATGTGGTAGTTCACCTTTCGTGTTATTTGCTTTCACACATTTTGCTGCGACTCCTTACAACCCAACCCTTAAAATGCCAAGGGTCACGAGTCAAACATATGCAGCGCGGATTACAATTTATTACCCCACATTTGCCTGATAATTTTTCTCTTTTGACAAGCTTAGGTAAATCATATAGCCTACTTTATAATGTATGAGAATTCGACTGGCTTGATGAGTAAAGTCCGTTGCTATTGGCTGTTACCCCTGTGGTATTTGAGTTCCCACAAGACCAATAAGGCTTGTCTGTGTTCCAGCATGGCTGAAATGACTGTAGGAGCAGGTAGAGGTCCAGGTATTTATAGAAACCATATGCAAATGGATCAGTGCCATGTTAGATTGTTAGAGCAGAGAGGTGACAGTTAAATACATGTACATAGAAGGGGAAATATATAGGCTTCTCCCTCTCTCTGAGACAAGTCTAATCAGTTAGGATGGCCTCCTCTCCTCATTTCATTTGAATATATTCAGCTTGGACTCAGACTAAGAAAGTGTCTCTCCCCTCCCATGTATATTATTCCTTCCCGCTGAAGGCTCATTATTTTACAGCAGGGTGTGTGAGAGGTGGCCCCAGTCTCTGAACTCTCTGTCGAGGCTGTATTAATCAAACTTCACACAGCGGGGAAGGGTCCACCCACTGACACGGCACCGCTCATTCTACACTTGAGGACAAAAGGGAAAACACACAACCTAAGCTGTTACTAAGAAACTTGTAAAGCTTTTGAAGATTACCACTTTTAATTTTAACAACAGTAACCCTCTATACCCTTTCAAAGATTGTCCATGCTTAGAAAGTTTTTTTTACAGCAATGTTTATTCATTTCAGGCTATGTTAAAATTGCCCTCTTCCTTTTCTCTACAGTGGACAACAAGATCTTTGCTTGGGGGAATGGCAGTAGTGGACAGTAAGTGAATATCAGAAGTAAAAATATGTAAATGAGCATCTGAACACTTTCTCTTCCCTCAGTTCTTAGTAATAGAGCCAGGGTTCTCACGGATCCTTGAAAAAAATGCATTTTATTAATTAATCTTAAAATAAGGCATTAATTAGCATTAAAAGGTCTTAAAATAAATCTTTAAAAAGTCTTATAGTGAGTAGTATATTATAATCTTTTTTTTCAGATGGTGCATTGTATATTCTCAAAATAATTGGCAATATCTAGTTTTGAAATTTATGGAATGCCTTTTGCATTAACTTCATGCATAACAGGATAGAGGAAAAACTTTTTTTTCCGTCAATTTTGGTTATTGTAAAATTGGTCTCAAATTTATTTTCAAGTGGCCTCAAAAACGTGTTAAAAACTCTTTAATCGAACCTGCTTTAAGCTGTAGGAACCCTGATTACAGCATTGTGCAGACTTTCATTGCCTTTGCTTTGCTTTAGGGGACTATTCAGGTGCCCATAAAAGTTCAACTACCTGCGGCCAGTTTTGCTCTGCCCAGTGGTCATTCAAATGCCGTGCTATCTTCTGAAAACATACCACACAGCTGTATATTAAACTGCAGAAAGACACTGGCAGTAGACAAACAAACAGACCGACATAGTTATACACAAAGATGAGTTGTTTTCCTCCTGATGAGCTTCCTTGTTAAAACTTCTCCAGCCAGAAGCCAGTCTGGCTGTAATGACATCTAAGGGCCTTAGGGGCTGCAGTGATTCAGTGGCCCTCAAGTACTCAAACAGCAGCAGTGCAGACCTCAGAGAAATACATAAAAGAAGCAGAGGCATCACTTCTCACTCTCTCATCATCTCCCATTGTCCCTTATTCTCCTTCTCTTGCTCTCCATCTCTCTGTCTGTCTCATTCTGTCTCTTCTCTCATGATGCTTTGACCCTGCTAAGCAGGTCGAGGCTCTCTTGTGGGGAGCTTATAGTTGGAGGAGCCTATAGTTGGAGCTCCACAACACCCACTTGCAGAGCAAAGGGTGAGCATCTCCGTTACACAACTGGCACTCTGATATCTGAAAACTCCTCAGCTCTCCTGTGTCTCACTGGAGGCGAGAGAGGAGAACAGTACGAGGGAGCTGTGTAAATTTAAACTGGCAAACTTTCTGATGGAAATAGCAGTGACCCCAGAGTGGTCTTGTCTTGAGTTGAAGCATTGTTGTAATCAATACAGGCTCTCGTGGGGATGGCGGGCGAGGACCTTTCGTTCCCCGTTTGTGGAAATAATGGAGAAGACTGTTTGTTATTTTTCCCAGACATGCCGCAAACTAGCAGATATGGCCGGGGCATTGCAGGTTATGACGCTGGCTCAGGGAAACAAATACAAAGAGGAGCATTTTATCAAGAAGCAAACAGCAGAGCTCTGTTTGAAGCTGCTGGGAGCTCACAGGTCACAGGGGTGCTGGGGCTGCGTTTGACCAGCTCATCTTGAAAAGGGGTCTTGGATGTTCTTTGTTCACGCTCACTAGGGACATGGAGACAGCAACACAACTCTCAGCCAAGGCCTATGTAAAGTCATTTGTACAGCTACAAATTGAGTTAGGTTCAGTTATTATTTCTTCCACAGAAACGTAAAACTGACCTCATTGAAATATGCCTGTCAGACACACTTTATATATGATTCTTGTCTGTGCAGAAAAAAACATATCAGAAAGATAATACCATAGTATTGCTGCAGGCGTGTACTATGCACGAAAGAATGTTGTTGTTTTTTTTTTACATAAAAAAAATACATTTTACTTGTAGTTGTTAATTACACAAACCGTTAACTCAGTGGATATATTCTTATGAATTCCAGCTTAATGTGTTACAAAAACAACAACATAAATTTTATGTCAATTCAAACTTTATTTTTTGGTAAAAACAGTATTGTGTTTTCATGCCAATTCCTCTAAAAAAAACTGAATTATTATCAGATTCTTTACTGTACCTTACTGTACCTTTACCTTTCAGTCGGAACCTGTATTGTTATTGTTCTGCTGTGAGTTCCTGAGAATTGGAGCTTCTCTTGAATATAATGTAACTAAATGGCACTTGGCTTGTGGAGCTCAAAGCACCAAAAAAAAAGGGGGGGAAAAACTCAACAGTGTCTTTTTCCAGAAATCATTACTGTTTACTCAAGATAATTCTTAGACCTTGTTGTGAGCAGTTAAATGTAGGAACCATTTCTCTCTTCTGTACTACACCCACCAACCGAATCATTGCACACAATGAAGTGTGCATCTACTCATGGACGAGAGGCTTGTGCTTTTGATTGCTCGAGATATAAACATTAATGACATCCTCTTCAGTGTTAGCTAGCTCAGTGTTGCTAGTTGAGCTAGCAGTAGATCCATGCTTCCCTTTGCATGGTGATACGGTTGGTGGTGTAGCTCAGTAGAAAGAAAATAGTTCCTACATGACACTGCTCACAACAAGGCCTGTGGAATATCTCGAGTAATCTCGAGTTTCTGGAAAGAGACATTTCCGTAGAGTTTTTAGCACCACGTTCTGAGTGCTATCTAGTTCTATCACAGAGAAGGCAGACATTGTTACAACTGATATCTCCAACACTCTGCAACTCACACCAAAACAATCTAGATTTATAAACAGCACTGAGAACAAGAGGGAAAAAAAAGTATTTTGGATTTGTCCCTTTAAACTTTCACCCAATACCTCATTATGTAGTTTACAAGTTAGAGAAGAAGGCTTCAAACTGTATTTTCTTGATGCTTTTTGTAGGCTGGGTGATGGAGAGAGAGCAGTAAAAGACCAGCCATTTGAGGTCAAGCTGCCACAGGAACTGAACTTAAAAGGAAGCGACACAGATGTGGATGTCGTCAACATAGCTGGTGTGGCCTGTGGCAGCAGACACTCCTTCATCTGGAGTGAAACTGGGCAGGCTTACAGTTTTGGGAACAACTTTTACGCGCAGCTCGGCTATGACTTCCAGAGGCTTGACTACAGAGAACACCAGGTAAGAGGATAATGGTGTGTTTAAACTGTTGACCAAATCAAAACTTAGATACATTGTTGACACCTGAAACGCTTTAAGTTTGGATCAACACTCATGTATGCAGCGTGATGCACACAAGCAATAGAAAACTCACAAAAATGTGCACTCTTTACATTACAACCAATTGGATATTCTAATGTCCTCTTAAAACATCATCATTATCTTTACAGTATGATATCATTAGTCTTTAATTTGATGGTGTGTGTGTGTGTGTGTGTGTGTGTGTGTGTGTGAGAGAAAGAGAGAGAGAGAGAGAGAGAGAGAGAGAGGGAGGCTGATGGAGGCAGGCCTGTGTGATGGATACCTCAAGGGCCTGGATGGCTCTTTGCTGGTTGTCTCTCTCTATCTCTGTCCTTACATGGCTTTCCATACAGTAGCGTGCTGCTGAACCATACAAATCCTAAATGAAGTGCTGTGGAATTGAAATTGGCTCTCTTGTGAAGTGTTCCACTTGCATTGGAGCTTAATTTTGCCTACTCATATCATTTGATTCAGTCCCTCAGTCCCTCTTTTGCTCGCTGCAGCCCATCGCTCCCTCTTCCTTCTCATGCAAAATAAGCCCATTTAATGTGACGGTGTCTAGGTGAATGATTGCCACTCAGCACTTGATATATGGGCATGTGCTTCTGTGCGCATGTGTACTGGATATATTTCCAACACATTTTTCCAGTCTCTTGCAGGGACATTAGTGCATTGTTGCACATTACATCTTTTAGTTTTTTTTACACAAGAATACTATAATGGATGGGTTAACAAAAGTGGAAGAGTCTGTGTGGCAGAGTATTTCAGTCCCGTCTCTCTCACTTGGCAAAAATATTACCTGTTTTTTTAAATCACTTTGTTTCTCTTGCTGAAGTGAGTATGGAGTGGGCATGTCATAATACCAGAAATTTTGTAGTCAGTATACTTATACCAGGGACTGAAATGTAACTTTAATTTTATTATTAAACCCTGATGATTCGCCTGGAAAGCAAAGTACTTGTCTATGTGATTTTTTTTTTTTTTAATAAATATCAATATGCAGCTCACCGTACCCATCTCTCCTCCATTGTTGTTTATGTTGTTCAGCACTCGTGCCACATGTGAGATGTGATGCTTGGTCTTTGTGGTAGGCTATTTGTCCACCCCTCTTCCACTCATATTGGATGGCTGGGTAAAAGCGGTGGTGACAAGCACAGCATTTTACCCAAAGCTGAACATTTTTCAACTCGTGGTGACCAGTAAAAATGCCAAATGTGTAGCAGTCATTGCATAGTGCACACCGATTGCCTGTTACACTGCTGCCGATTGTAGCATGGTGTAAATAAACCTACAGTACTGGAGAAAAACTAGTACCCTCATATTTTTTTGAATTTTGGCATCAAATTGGTACCAACATACTGGTTTGTGTGACATCCATCTCAGCTTACTTTCAAAGTCCTCTAAAATAACTTCTAACCTGCTTTGTCAGTTAATGACATCTGATTTGTTTCTGTTTCTGTCTCTGTTTCATTTCTCTTGAAATTTTAACGACAGATTGTGTGGTTTTGGGCTGTTATTTTGGATGCCCTCCCATCAAGTGTTATCATGCTCTATAAGGGTTATGCTTTTCACAATACAGTGTGACACCCGCTTGACCCAGTTGATACACATATTGGGAAGTTATGTTTTGTAGGCCTACCTGCTTCATGTAAGAACAACAGAAACATCAGCAGCTTACTCCAAATGGATCGCATCTCGGTCCCATATGTAATCACAACTTGGAATAATCTTGTTCAGGACATTTGCTGAGACAAGACATGGACTCTGCTTAACAAATATCTATTGGTAAACAAGTCAAAGACATAACATTTGAGATTAATCACTGCTATCCTTACAAGTCTCTTTTGGTGCGGTCCAAGTTTCACATCCACAAATGTGAGCAGTGCAATGCTGAAAACAAAAACTCTTCATCCCTTCAAAAAGTAAGCAGAGTCCTACATTAAAACACCATCTACCTCACGCAGTAGAAAAGCTGTGAGGACCAGATATCTGTGCCCCAAATTTAATCTATTAATTTCATTGTAATATATACCTTATTTTATTTATTTATTTTTTATCTTATTGCACTATTTTCAGTTTTTATTTGTGTCAAGCTTTATTATTAACCCCTGGCATTCCATGTTTGTATCGCTGTTCATTTCTTTTTGCCTGTTTTACAATGAATTTGCACATTTTTTTGTCTCTCTTGCAAAACAAGTTTGATTTTTATAACATTCAGAAGGTGATGTCATCACACAGTCTGCATACGTTAAACTTTATCAAGATCCATGTTGCAGTGTGTAGCTTGCAATAAACCAATAAGATTGCAAACATCTTACAGTCTGCAGCAGGCTTTCCTCCCACAGTTAAGTGTTCAGTTGCTGTTTTTCATAATGGAGGTGCTATTTTCCTGTTATGTTATCTGTTGGTTCTCTGGCCTTGTTCCAGCAGTAACATAAGAAATCTCCCAGAAGAGAGGCCTAAGAGTTCATATAAGACTGGCCTAACACCGGTGGGTGGGGGGTGGAGGTGGGGGCAGACAGAACCCAGCCACCTGGCAGCAGTATGGAGTCCCAGGGGCCAAAGCTCTCACCTCACCTCCCTGATAAAGGCCACTGTGATCTGCATGACTGCATCAAGCCCTCACCTCTCTCTGTTAAAGCAAAGGATACTGAAAGGGGTAAATTCAGAAGCAGGGGCAGAGAATGGGACCTGGTGGTATGCGTATCACCCTTTCCTCCTGTTCTAGCTGTCCCAGTGGCCTTTGATTGCCCCAGGTGGACGTCCAAACCCAACGCTCTTTCTTGAATACCACCAGCCTCCATCTTCTTTTATCCCTTTTGCCTCTCTGTGTTCGTTTTTTTTCTTCACTAGGTCCAGAAAAGCTGCTCCACCTCCAGCTATCCCCCAGACTCCATACTATACGATACTGCCTATTGTTGTAAAGAATCTGTAGGTTGGAACTGCCGGCTTCACCCCTAAGGCTGCATTTCTCTTTACCGTCTGAAATGGAGTGGTAGCAGACTGCTGAGATCTGAGAAACACTATATTCTGTTCTTTATTGGTGCAGTGATAAGGTGTTGGGATTCTGCTCACACCTGTGCGCCCATTGTTCAGGCCCGCTATGGCATTTCACCTGCAACAGACAAAGTTAGACCAGAGCTCGTATTTAATGGTTTGATTGACATTATTTTAATGGCACACGGTGGGGAGCTATGTCTGTGAACGGAAATGAAAGGTAATCTTGTTTTTTTTTTTTACCACCTTCTCATGTCTCTCTCCCCTCATTAGGACAATGACATTGTCATTTTCTCAGGGTTTTGAGGGATGTGTTTGTATGCAGATAGGACAGTCCCTCCTTAGTTCTCCTTCTGTCCTGCCTGATATCAACATTTTGATAAGAAATTAGCTGTCACTGGCCGTGTTGTTGCAGTAGCTATGGTCGTATCAAGTTAGTATCATATACCATAGGTGTATTTGTTTTTGTGTGCATGATTTTTTTCTCTTTGTATATATAACACAGCTCAGTCTCTAAGTAGGTTAACACCTCCTAGTTGAAAATGTACCACCCAATGTCTGCGTTTCTACAAAACTAGGCAAAAAGCGACCGTGTGAGCATGAAAATAAACTCTGTTCCTAAGTGTGACACGTGTGCAGCTTGAGCTTGGCACGGCATCCATGTTCAGCCTGGCTGAGCACAACTTGTTTGAATGTCATATTTATCCCTGTGTTTTGTCAGAAAATTAACTTCCTGTGAGTTTGCGGCAGAGCCGAGCATATGGCCACAGCTCTCTAGAGATGACAGCCTAGCGGAGCGGGAGCTCGCCGGTGCCGCTGCCCTGCTCTGGCGGCAGATGCTCCGGGCTTCTCCGCGATTAAGTGGAGATCATCACTGTTTTCTTTGAGCACCGCTGTGCCTTGTACTCTGAAGTGTTCCGTTAATCACTGCCTGCCTCCCTGCCTTTTCCACACAAGCTGCCAAAGCACTCATTAAGTTTGAATCTCCCTCTCACTGCTCGCTTGCTCACCAGCTCGATACATTGCGCGACTGAATCGTAGCAGTCGCCGTTTCTGTAGGAACACAATGGTTTGTTGCACCTGTATGCTAGAGGGATTATAAAAGCCACAACATTTTTATGCACACTTGTTTTCTGGCCCTCTTCCTCTGTTCATTCATTTTTAAGGCACTGTGTACATACTGTAAAAGTGTCGCTCTTTGTGCCACTGAATGTTTTCCCTAGTCTTTGTATGCTGATGTAGTCTGTATTTGAGTTTCTCCACAAGCACTGAGATGCTGCCTTGTTTCCAGTACGGGCCTCTGAGGGAAGTGAAGTGAGAGTGTTTTTCTTCCAGTGGTGCCCCCCTTCTGCATGTTATTAGGAAACACTGCTAGTCTTTTTAACAGTTGTTTAACATTACTACGTTATCCGCTCTGTCTGTCTGTCTGTCTGTCTGTCTGTCTGTCTGTCTGTCTGTCTGTCTCTGTGTGTGTGTGTGTGTGTGTGTGTGTGTGTGTGTGTGTGTGTGTGTTGTGTGTTGAGTTTATGGAATCTGAATGTGGGTATAAAGTAAAACAGAACTCTGGTCAAAGAGAAACAAAAAAGATAGAAATTGAGTCTTTGTTAGCCCCCCACCCTACCCACCAACCCCAATATCACACATCCAGTTGTGTTGTATATATCTCCTACACAAGCAACCATCCATTGTTATTGTTAAACATTGTGACACGCTTTAACCCTGATTGATCTTGATCTCCGACATAAATAATAATGTGATTACAGGCTTTTCTCAGCTTCTCTCTTCACAGCAGTGGAAAATAACATTAGATATTTCCTTTCATGTTAATCGCCTTGGTTGGAAGTATACCTCGGTGCACCAATAGGCCTCAGTAATGCCTCCTTTCTTCTAAAAAAAAACATCCAAAATAACCTATTTGCAGCACACCCACACACACATTGCTTAGCTCTGTAACACCGTTATTCTGCACCCATCAAAGCCTAGCTTGCTTGTCCTGGTGCAGCGATCATTCCACCACAATAGCGGGATGGCATTACTGTGCTTTTGAAAGCATTTGCATGGCAAAGCAATTGCATGCACCTTGTAAATAAAGGAATTGATCCTGTTCATCGCAGGTTGGATTTCCTGGATAAAGCTGTGGGAAATGGATCCCTATGCCATCTCACATCGATATACAGACCCTGTTTCCTCATCCTCAAGTTTACTTTGCAATAACTGTCTGCTTCTTAATCTTGTCTGCCAGGCTGTCAGGCAGACACACAAAAATGTATGTGGTTCTCTCTGCTGCATTGGTTACTTGGCAGTCACGCTGATTAGTGCCAGTTTGCCTCTTTTTCAATATGTAGATACCCAGATAGAAAGCTGGTCCTATTCATTGAGTCCAAGTACCAAAATAGTAATTGCTGTTTTCAATCAACTATGAAGAAATTGGTTTGCATTGTTGGAAGAGGTTGATTAGTGACTTTTTGAAGAGGCTCTTGAAATTACTTTCAAATCAGGCAGAGTTGACAGACAGCTGGTTCAATATTCATTTGACAGTGTAAGGTCAGCGATACAGAATATTTTTTGTCATAGTTCATACTGTATGAGTGTCATGCATTTGCACCTTCTGGGCCTGCATATTGTTATTCAACACGATAAACGTTTATCTCATCCACTCGGAATCAAATCTATTCGCAACTGTACAAATTGCTGCTGTGCTCTTGGCAAGGTACGGCTAATTTTTGTGACAAAGAAATTCCTTGTCAGGGGCAGCCAAGGGAGAAGGTGTCAGTTTGATACCACAAGTACACTAACGGCTGTACGGAGCATAAGCGTTCGCTGCGCTTCGGTGACGGTGCGTTTGATTTTAACACTGACCACCAGTGATGCCAACCCCGTGGTCCTCATCTGAGCTGCCTCTTGAGATGCGAACATAGACATCCCTCCCCCACATCTCACTTCAGACTGATGCTGCTGAGAGAGAGAGACTGAGAGAGAGAGAGAGAGAGAGGGAGAGAGAAAGTAAGAGACAGGCTGCCAGACAATAAAGTCGCTGTATGGTATATACTTCTGTCACTTGTCTATTGTTACACTGCAGTTACAAGCTTTGCAGTACGTGGGAACTCAGAGTGGGTGTAGAGCGACCTAAACTACTATACCCATCTCCCCTAGGGGCACCTCAAAGGACGCTTGTTCTGTTCCTCCTCTCAGGCCCTGGGCTCTGCTGAAAAAATGAGAGGCAATGCAAGTGAGAAACAGGGAACAGAGGGAGGTAGTCTCAGCTGTGTAGGAAGGCTAACCTGCGCCTCTGGAGATCATGCGTCTTTTCAAAAGTACCACAAACCCATCTTTCTGACTTCTCTGACTTGTTTGCGGCCACAGTGTTGAAATAGTTCAGTACGCTGACTTCTGCTGCTCTCTGAAACTCACTATAGGCGTTCTTCACTGTTAGCTATTCTTTTTACCATTAGATTTTATGCAAAGTTTGCACTTGAAATATGCATTCTTTTCTCAGTGTGAATGAGAGAATATGGTGTTTGTGACCTTGTTTCAGTTTGAATCATATGCCCCACTGTTTTCTAATATGCCCCTAGTGTATGTAATGCTGAAAGCACATTTATTACACATCAATAATTCTGTACATTTCCTTCTGGAAAACTAATTCTCATAATAGGATTTTGTCAATGTGATTTGAATAATGATCTCAAAACATCCCATTTTAGGCTACTTAACTAAATAGAATATTACTGATTGCAACACTTATCCATGGTTGGGGTTTTGGTAACCTTCTTTTCTGTTTCTTGCCAACAGCCAATTTTCTCTCAATTAAAGCATGATATTAGCACTCAGTAGGGCATAAACAGAAACAACCGTACACTACTGAATATCATGCCTTGATTATGAGCTTAAGAGTGGGTGTACAGATGGATCCAGTTTCTATACTCCTATTAGAGTGCTGGTGTTTTCATGTGTGTGTGCATGTATGTGTGAGGGAAAGGGAGTGGGAAACACTGCCTGCATGTGCAGGAGCGTGTGCCTGTTTGACACTTTGGCTGCAGGAAAAGCTGGAAGTTATCAGCTCTATCCTGTTAAAACCTCTGGAAAGGGAGGGCAGGAGGGAAAGAAAGACAAAAGTCACAGGTATAGTGGGAAGAAAAAGTGTATCATTACATTGAGAGCCAGTCAGTGGTGATGCCAGTTGGCCAAAGTTAGCAGGAAGCTGTCCTAGTAAATGGCAGCAGCTGCTCGCAGTTCGAGAGAGCATGTCCCAGTCAGAGGAGAAAAGCGATGGCATCTACATTAATACTACCTTAATGGCCCATCTGGCACTCCGTAGGGTCCCTGGCTGCGCCACCGACTCATAGGCGTTTGACAGGCAGTCTCCAGCGCACCAGACGCGCATGGCATGCCAAATGGCGGGGAGACGCCTCCGTGGCGCACAGATCTGTCAAACTCTCTCTGACGCTGTAGTCACACAGGCAAGGGAAGTTAAGGCAAGTTTTCACACGTGATTGGTTCTTGACATGGATGGGGGAGAGGGAGGGGGCAGGAGGAGAATGACTGGCTTGTCTATCTCTCTCTTCTGCACCCTCCTCAAATGCAAACACACATATGTGCACACTCAGAAGGGCGCACACACATAATCACACACACCTTCACACATACACATCCTCTCCATACTAGATGCTAAGTTGCCATGACCAGATTAAACCTCAATGAGAAAGCCAGGTTAAGATTAGCCAGTGGTGGATTCACTCTGCTCTGATGGCAAACGGAGATAACAAATATTATTTTTGCTGCGAGTCACAGCCTCTCTCTGTAAACAAATACTGGAACAAATTGCTTCATTGGAAGAAATTGTGGAAGGACTTATCAAAACACCACAGGGGTTTCTTGCTATAATTGGCATAATTGGTTGACAGAGCAGGCTGCAGTCCATGATGTGGCACAGCGATGCACTTTATGGGAACTGAATGATTATGGCTTTAGGTCTATAGATTGCCCTTTCAGATGTTTAAAGATACTGGGCAAAAGGTGCATTACTTAGTATGCAAACAACACACTCTGTAAGGTCCACCAGTATATTTTTTTTCTGTTTGGGAAATAATTTACTGGCATCACAAAAATCACAGTTGGGTACTAAACTGAAATATTTCCTAATGTCATGCCATCCTTCTTAAAATCATAGCAAGCTACAGTGGATACTGGCTGAGGCCGGAATCGAACCCACGGCCACTGTGATGAGGACTTAGCCTCTGTACATGGGGCGCCAGCTCTAGCAACTGTGCTACTGGGCACCCCGACAGTGGATACATTTAATCAGTTATGCAGTATCAGAATAACCCTGATTTTAAATCAAAGTGTTTCCTTGTTCCATCACCTTGTGATGGGGTTTACACCCTCAACTAATAACATCCTGTGTTCAGGATTAAGGAGTAACTTTAGCCAGTTTAACCAGTGGATGATCTCACCTAAATTCCTACTCTGCCCTGTGTGCTTGGCCTTTCCTTCAGCCCCTGTTGAGCTGCACAATACTGGCACAGTGGAGGTTTCTTTCAGAGCAGGTCACATTCTGCAGCACCCACCAGCACAGATCACAGTCCCAGAAGTCTGTATCAGGCTGCTGCTGGGAAACTATGGCTTCTTTCTGATGAGTAAACTACACACAAAAGTACAGCAGGAGTACTTTAAAACATTTGCTACCGCTCTTTCTCTCACACTTTTTCTTAAGGACATTTTGAGAGATAGCAGCAGTTCAAAAATGGAACGGAAGGTTCTTTAGAAAATGCATTTCAAATGGCTTATCCAGTAGGTAGCCCCAGAGGACACCTCAGGGATAAACCTTGGCAAGAAAGGAAGATAGAGGAAAAAAAGTGAAATTGGAAAGAAGACACAGCCGTGACTAAAACAGTAGAAATATATAGAGAAAAGGTATCCTCTTAACCTGCCGACGCTGCTTCAGAGGAATCACGGCGCTCCATATCAGTATTCACTTTCTGAACGTTCTGCTGTGTTCTGTGTTTATAGAAAAAGTCTAGATCGGCTGATGTCTCTTGACCCAGACAGTCTCATATTTAGACAGCCAGTGTGCAGGTGATTTTTAAATGACTCACACCACTGTTAGACACTGTCTCAGTTTAGTCTTGTGGTTTTCTGTGTGGCGTTATTGGTGTGCCCGATTTTGTTCTTGCATTTGAAGTAAATCAGTTGATTGACATACATAAAAAAGGTTTGTACTGTTTTATTTTAAACTAAACACAAAACTAGTGAAATTGAGGTCAGCTGGACAACAGCTGCCAAGTTTTGTGTGCAAGAAGTTGAAGGGAAGAGAGAGATAGAGAGATGAGGGCTGAAAAGGAAGAGGAGAGAAAAAAGAGGAATCAGCAAAATGGGTTGGGGGGGGGGGGGAGAAGAGCAGGAGGAACTCTTCAACTTTCACTCTCATTCCCAGATGTGTTGTAGGCAAGACGTAGCCTTTGAAGAGCTTGTGGCAAAATAGGCAAAATATGAATACACACACCCTCTCCACTTTCCCTCGTTCTCATATACTTCCTCTTTTCCCCTCTCTTTCTTTTGCACCCTCGTTCAAACTCTCTCAACATCTCCCTCTCTTTATCTTTCTCCCTGGGCATCTCCGTTCCTTAGTGGCAAGCCCAGCTGGGGGGTTTCTGTGGTACTGTGAGTGAACCTTCACTGTCTCCTTCGGCAGGCAGCTGTCCCTGCACAACATATGAACGCACACATACTGCACTTACCCGTTCCTCCCCTGCTAACTTTGACAGATATTTTTCACATACATATTTACATAAGTGATGTCTGGTCAAAATGGATAATTTGCAGCTTTACAAAATAAACGTCTCTTGTTGGTTGAAGCTAAGATTTCCAAACAGAGATAAAGTTCAGATGCAATTTTATTTTAAGCAACACTAAAAGAGGACAGGACTCTTTTCCTCACCATGACCACCACTTTGTCATGTGCAACCTACTCTACAGCCACTAGAGGGAGCTTATATAATGCTGTGGTCTCCTATTGCAAGGAATCTGTTTTATAGTACTGTTACTCCAGCAAGGAGTCACACTTTTTCAGATGTCCCCTATTTTGTCCCCAGCTACCATCAGCTGTCCTGCAGTTTCCTTTTTTTATATTATAGCCTCTAACCCAGACAACAGTCAAGGTCTTAAGTTGGTACTTGGAGGCTGCGTTCCTTCAGACTAGTACAATAATTGCTTCTCTTGTGTTTGTGTTGTAACCCAGATATCCAGTAGTGTGAGTGTATGTGTGCATGTGCAAAGGTGATAATTCTACAGTTGCTCAGAAGCTCGAGCAGGGTGGATAATGACAATAACACAGAGCATGCCTAGGCGTGCTTTCAATCTACTCCCCAAATGTAATGAGTCTGGGCAGAAGTCTGGTCATCCCAACTTGATCAAAAACGGGAGGAAATCTGCAAATGATTTATTATATCCTGCGGAGATTCATCAGTTACACATGTCAAAATGATGCTGAGCTGAAAATTAAAAGGCATCTTTCGTCACCATTATTTTCCTAATTTAGACAGAAAGTGGGAGCTAGAAAGCAATTCATTCAGAACAGTAAAGGATAACTGTTTTATCTGGTTCAGTTTAGATCATATTCAGTTTTATCTGATCTCATTCCATCAGTATACACTTAATCTTTTTCTCAGAAATAATTATTCCATGTTGTACATTTATATAAGTCATTTGAACAAGAGATATCACCAAAGCTTTATTTTTAAAATGCAAAGAAAGCCATTCTGAAAAGAACTACATATTACACATCATTTGATTTGGAAATCTGAACTCTAAATTGTATTATTATTATTGTTTGTATTAATTCTGATTCATGCACACCTGATAGAGACACATGCACATTCTTTCTCAACTTGTATCCACCTTTGCCCTCTTGCATTTTACCAACCTGCAGAAAACTAATGCATATTGCCAGTGAATTATATTTTTCTGTCTCTGTCCCTCTCTAATAGGGGGGTGGTTACATGACAGCACCTGAACAAGACTCCCAGATTTGTCCCGCCATAGCGTTACACGATCTTCCCTCTCACGTTACTCAAACAGGCTTTGCCGATGGGATTTGCCGTACTCTGCGCTTCTCTCCTCCACTCCTCCTGGCCTTTTCTTGTGACAGGGCTGCCGATGATACAGATCCGCTGTGACATTTTACATTGTGCTCCCTAATTGCAGCAGCTGATAGTGGGATAGCACACCGTACAGCGGCATATTTCCTTTTTTTCCACCCTTTGGCTTTTTTTGTTCTTCTTTTTAGGAGGTGGCTAGCATGGGATGTTTTACTGGTTTAGACTATTTGAATTATTCACATATTGTGTGAAGGTATGCCATTAGGTGTTTCTCTCTACTGTGCAACTCTATCTGCAGCAGCACTTGTATGTAATTTAATGAAAACTAATTTCACCGAACTTGAAACAAAATCCTTTTTTGTTGTTAATTTAAAATCCTTATTTCCAACATTTACACAAGTGAACAAACATATTTTTGGGCCAAAGTGTGTTTGTCCGTTTCCTTCCTTCCTTTGCTCTGGTGTTATGTCCTCAAGTCTCTCCCACAGCCTGCAACTCCTAAACTGAAAGCCAGAATAAACCTGTGTGACAGATGCAGCTCTAATTATACAGTTGTTTTAAGACTGTCAGGTTGCAGCGAAAAGGGAGCCAGCCATTTGGGAAAGTGAAGGAGGAGGGTATGGAGTAGAAAGAGGGAGGGGGTGTAGAGGGGGACGGTTTGATGGACGGACATTGTAACACCAGCATCTGGCGATAGCTGCAGCTGCCGTATCGTTTTCCCACTGCCAGCTTGCCAGCTAAATAAATATTGCCACGATCTGTCTTGTACTAGCAAGTGTAAATTACTTTAACACGTCAATAACTAGTTTACAATGATGTTTTTTCCTGCCATTTCAGGATATGTATTGATTTCACATTGCTGTTAAATGGCATGAGCATTGTTTTCCTCACCCTGCACTTTGTTTTTCACATAGACTCCCAAGGAACTTGGCAGGAACAGGAGATGAAAGGGATAAGCTGTCTTTCCGTGCAGTTATTTTACCATTGCGCTCTCTCTCTGAAAAGAAAAATCAGTTAATCATTTTGTGCCTCCTTATGATAGCCAGTATCACATATGTGTGCTTGATTGTGAGAGTAAGGTTCAGATGTGTATTGCATTTTCTTGGTGTGTTTTGTGCCATTTTGTCTAATGTACTGTGTTCAGATTTTTGAGCCATGATACTCTAACTGTAGTGTTACATTCAGAAGCTCCTGGTCTCACCACCATGATGCATTTAGTGTAAAAAGAAAAATGCATCTAGTTTGTTTCTTGCTTTAAGTAAATAGAAGACAGACAAATCTTTGTCATTGTTACCAGTATAACTGTCCGTTTTTTAAAATATCTTCAGTAATAGAGAGAGATAATTAGTCAAGGAAGAGATTCAGTAGGAAACAAAGCCTACAATATACATTTTCTCTGGGTTAAAATAGACAAAGAGACCATAGAATTTAAAGTATGTAAATGGCTCTGTATAATGGCTATTTTTTGTTTGGATATGCACGTGTGCACTATGAAGTGGGAGCATGCACGTGTGTGCACGCATGAAGCATTTCTGCAGGCGTGCTTACACTTCTATATTGTGTGTCTATTTTCATTCATATGAGTTCCTCCTTGTGCGGACAGATGTTGGGAAACCCACAAAATCAGAGCTGAAGCCGCACTATAATCACCGCGATTTTAATCAAGGTCTCGCATTGTGACCCACTTATTTTCTCACAGTGCTGATTGCACTGCAGTGCAGTGACGACTAACATTACAAAACTGCAGCCTGTGATTAACCTTCACATCATATACATGTCCCCTAACCAGCATACAGTGAATCCTAATCCCAAAATTATACCCACTTGGACCGGAAAATCTCTCCCTTTGTCAAATTTAAACATTTTCCTCCCTCATCCTCCCATCTTGATATGATACAATGATGATGCCTGCTTTGTGCATCTGAGCAAATTAAGGTATGTCTGCGTGTGTGTTATACAAAATGGCCATATTTCAGTCAGACAGAATAATCTTTTTTTGCAAGCATGTAGGCGCCCGCCTTGACCTGCCTAATTTTTTCTCTCAAAGTTAAACGCTGCCACAAAATATGATACAAATAAACACACACACAGGCTTTCGTGAGAAAAGGGAAATATTCTAACTCTCTTAGCCGTTTTCACCAGCATTATAATTTTCACATCAGTGATAATAAAGCAGATTGATTATTCATTCTCATGCTTCAACACCATTTAATTGTGTGGCCAGAACACTCCAACTTGGGGTCAGCAGGGTTCGCTCTCATTTACACAAAGACGCATCAACACACACACACACACACACACTTGTTATATCTCTCTTTTCTTTTTCACAGATGCTCTCACTACGTCATCTTCTCAAAGGGCCACCCAAAACATGCCCAGGCTGGAATCACCAAAAATCCTTTCTCCTATCAAACACTCACTGTGCCTCATCTCAGTCCCATTCCACTTATTCCTTCAACATCTCAATTAATACCCCTTAGGAGGCATGGCGCCCTGCAGGGGTACAGAAGCTCACTGTGTTGCTGTATTCTCCTTGCAAATGGTTGCCACAGATGCTGTAGCGCTTTGATTTTAAACCACGTCATTGAACTATCGCTAAACACCAACTCAGTCCCAATCAACACCAACCAATTAAACACACTGAATTATGAGCAGTTGTCAGAAATCACGTTTAGGTATATGCGTTTGTTTGTGTTGCGTTTGCATTTTAAAGTTAGTCCAGTTCTTGTTTTTTATGAGGATGCAGGGACGTTGATCTCCAGCACTAGAGCAACTTTTAAAGGTTCCAGAATATCATAAAACAGTATTTATGAAATGTTTTTATCTGCGTGTTCTTTGATAGCTTGGAAGTGTAATGCACGGACCGCACTGCCTGAGTGAGTCATGCATCTTGGTCGCAGATCCAGCCACACTGCCCGCATGAGCAGCCTGGCTCAGGCCTGGCTTAGCTGCTGCTCAGTGGCAGAGCCTCAAGACCTTTTTTTCCTTGTTTCCACGTTTCAGCAAAGATCAACAGTGAAAATGGTATTTTGATAATCCTTCTGGTATCATACCACCTTTCACTATTGTTTCAATGTCTATGTCTGTCAAAAACATGACAAAAATGTTTATTTTTAACTCCTTTAACTTCCTTTTACATTTCAAAATAAAAGCCTCTGGCAATAATTCTGTGGACAGAATCCCCCTATTTGTTAACACAAGGCTTTTTATTTTGAATTATTTGCAGGCCCTTGATGTTGACAATACAGTGGCTTGCACAGCTCCATAAATTAGTGGACTACCCTAATTGTTGAAATACAGTTATCAGAGCAGCATGCAGCTCTGCAGCAGTGCCATGGCAGCAGTGCTGTCTGTGGGAACACTGCATATGTGAGCTGCAGCACTTCAGCAAGGTAAAAGCCATGTGCTGCTCATGCAGTCAATGTGGCCTGGGTGTAAGGAAGTTGAACTGCTAAAAAAAGAGGGCTTTTATATTCAGTCCATATGACAGCCATACAACCTATACCATACCTGTAGATCTGCAACAGTCTCTGTCCCCTGTCTCTCTCCTCTCGCCCTGCCTGGTCCTCCTGTTCAGTAGCTAATGGATCGTTGAGGTTTCCAGGGTCTGCTCTAGAAATGTTCTCCTGCGGAGATCTCGTAAGAAGTGCCCTCAGCTGGTCCCTCCGTCTGCCATTAGGCCTCTCCACACTTTTTATCCCTAGACCTCCGAGACCTCAAACTGCCAAATGAGTTGAATTATGGCCAGTTATGTGGAGTGGACCCGGCGTCACGGGGGAGAGGCCTGAGTCAGTGGAACTAACCACACTCCTGACCATTAAAAGGCAGCCTGACACTGCCTCTTCATCTTCCCCCCTGCTCTCAAAGGCCGGTACTGCAAGCCCATGTCCCCCAGAGGAGAGACACAGTACAGCAAACTAACCAATGAGCCAGGCAGCTAGCCAGCCAGTCTGTCAGGCAGGCAGGAAGGAAAGCAACCAAAGCTCCAATCCATAGTCTAGCTTCCAAATCATAAAAATTGTTACGCTTTTGCTGGACTCTTTTTGTTTATAGGTGTTTCTTCTCACCTATTTTTGTCCTACATTTCTGCCCTATATATTCACCATTTGTCTCTTCTTCCCTCTATGTTCTTCAATCACCTTCCCTGTCACCCCCCCCCCGCCGCGCCCTTCAGCTAAGTGGGTGGGGTTGTGGGGTTATAACGACACAAGGTTAATTGCAGCAGCTAAAACAAGCATGGCAGCCAGGGCCCAGCTACTGTATAAAGGAGGTCATCTAAGTCATACAACCCTCACAAATCCACTCACAACATCTACGGTCACACGGATGCTGATCACGCCAGCTTAGGAGACCACAGTTTGCATCCCTCACACACAGACACAAGAGACACACAAACACACACACACACACACACACACACACACATACACGAAACACACACTTGAACACATGCACACACACTGCACTGAATTTGATCTGTCACAATAACAGGGGCATCATGACATGATGGATACAGGCCTTTTTTTTCCTCTTCTCTCCCCCGTTCTGCCTCTCTCTGGTAATCTTGATGCAGTGTGTAATGTTTGCTGTAGCCGGCGGCTGAAATTGAATGAGTGATACAACCAGAGGTGCTGGGATTACCGTGGGCAGAATTGATGCTATCTGTCCAATGATGTGTTATTTTGTGGAAGTGAGGCAACAAACCGGAGAGAGAAATGGTTGCAGCACTCTGTATGATTTTACAGTTTAAGTGGTGAAAGACAAATAGAATAACAGTGATGTGCTAGCAGGGGTTGTAAATGGTTGAATAATTTTCCTCGATTTCAACATTCATTTATCTTTTCTACAGTCTTTTGCTGGGTTTCGCATGGCAGCTTGAACGCTATTTGTCCCTCTATTCTACTCACAATTGCAGCATCAGCGAGCTCGGCACCCATCTTCAGAGGTGAGACAGGTGGCGTCCAGTCTCTAGTCCTCTAATAGGGTCGGCTCAGAAAAGGGTCAGAGGTAAACTAATGACACCTGCAATAGATGCTTCTTCCTGAAAGCCTAAGCTAAGGCTGGGCAGAGGCTGGGCTTGTGGGAATAAAAGTGCGCTGCTTTAAGACTCAGCAGGCTGTGCCTGGGTCAGACATTAACCACTGAAAAGACTAAATTCAGCTCTTTCTGCCGGTTTGGGGCACAAGCTGAGGGTCCTGGGCTATTGTTGTGGGGTCAGGTTAAAGCCGTCCAGATTGCCAGAGCAGCTGACAACCATTCATCACACATTCAGCAACTGTTCAGCACTGTATTGCTATAAAGTTCTACTTAGGAAGGTTTAAAGGCTACAGACAAAAGTTGTCACTTTTCACAGTTGTTCAATGTTTTTTTTCAAACTTGTCCAAAGTCAGTTTTTTACTTGCCCTTTTACAAATAACAAAATAACAAAGACTTAAGTTAATTTTCATGAATAGTGACCCAGTTTTATCACTCTTGCTCTTAAACTTGCAGGAAAACTACACAATACATATTTGGTATGTCACCCAAATCCTCTAATGACACTTAACTAAATTCCTGTTTCCAGGAAAATTAGAATGCTCGCTCAAGCTTCAGCTCATAAACTTTGTCTTTACCAACCCCACTTCTTGCAAGTGCTCAACAGAGATGAGAAGGAAGTGAGATGGCTCACTACTCAACAACTTCCATCAACAGCTCTAGAAAAAATTATGTTTTTAATTATTTTTTGCCTGATCAAGCAAGTGAGAGCCTGACATGACATTTTACCTGACCCACTCAATCTGGCAATTCTTATTATTGAGCCTTCTATTGGTTTAGATTTCTAGCAATAAACATTGAGGCGTATTTCTTATGTTGTGAATGCACCTTGTTGTAAAGGTTTTTTCTTTTCTTCTTTTTTTCTCACTGGAAGAGGAAACTTTGGTGAGCTAAGCTATGGCCCGGTGCATCAATCAGAGAAGCATCTTTAACAGTCATATTTCTTTTTATCTTGTATCTTTTTAACATATTAATTAAATTCTTTTTCTAAGTTTGTTGGTTGCAGATGAGTCTGACAAATATAGCCTGGTCAGGTATAACTCATAAATAAGTAATTAATTTGGTCACTTTTACAAGTTTTGCCATTCTATTTCAGCTATTCTATTTTAGGCAAAAATTGCAATTTCTCAAAAAATGCCTTATAAGGATGACACATAGGAGTGGGTATTGTTTAAAAAATTACTCTGCTAGTAGTAATACCAGTACCCTTAAAATGATACTGATAATAATAAAGTACTTTATCTGTTACCGTTTTTTTCCAACTTCATTCGATACTCATAATTTGAATGAAAGCATTCAGTTCAGTAAAATGCCACCAGACGTCACAGGCGTGTAGAAGAGCCACACTTGCGAATGTTTTGGTGGCATCTCGACACACTGAACTGCCTACATTTTCAAAAACACCATGCTTCAGTTCATCACCACAGACTGTATGGGTTGTAGCTGCTGCAGTAAATGGACAATCACCCGTTGCATTGAATTGAAGAGTGCTTGTGGCCATTGGCTGTGAGAAAGACCATACAAACAGTTTTTTTTTTTTTTAGATCTGCGTACAAAAAGGATCCAATCCAGATATATTTAACTAGAGAACTTTCGATACTATCTGGTGCTGGCTCATTTAAGTCGATACCTTCAAAGGTATCTTGACCAGTAGCCAGCCCTACTCCCTCATTTGCTTTTGCTGTCTAGTATTTGCAATTACTGTCACTCATTCAAATTTACAATTTGTGTTGTAAAAATTGTATGTTTTCCGGCTGGCAGAGAGAGGCTGCTTTGAGGAAAAATTAAATAAGAAGGGCTATTTTTCTCCCCTCTGTAAACAGCTGGCAGCATCCCATGCTTGCACAATTAATGGGCATCTAATTGGCAATAATCATTTTTACTTAAGCAAATTTAAAATAGGCAGTTGCCCCTGGAACAAACAGCTGTTGGTAAAACCTTCTGGCAGTAAAGCATGGATGTTTGAGGATGTGGCTGATCAATGCTTACAGGAGGTGGTCCATACATGAACACTTACATACCTGGCAGTTGGCACATACTTGCACAAGCTTTTCTACCTAAATTCATGAGCAGTGCCAGAGAATTTACTGTCTGCTGCATTTGGTGTAAATTATACACAAATTAACCTGTGCTGCACTTATTACCTCATACAACATGTTGTGGTTGAATTTAACTGTGTTGTAGTTCCGTTTGTTGGCTCCTCTAAATCTTTTAAGACATTAACTGTTAATAATCCAAATGGCCTTTTGTACCATTCAGTCAAACTAATGTTTGAGTTTTTTAGTTGTTGTTGATATTGTTAAAAAGGACAAATATTATCAGAGTATTGAATACTGAATTATATTATTAAGTGTAGAGTCACTACTTACATCCTTACCCTCCTCAATTTTTTCATAGCTTTTAAAATATAAAACCACACTAAGGTAATCCTAAAGTGCTTTCAACCATCTTACAGCTAATTTATGTAAGGTCGTCAATATTACTTGAAACATACAGTGAACCAAATTGTTTCTCCATATCCTGGGATTTTAAAAACGTGCAGGTGCACTCTAAATCGGAGGAAGTAATCCTTAGGTGTTGAGCACTGAATACGCTAAATTAAATGTATTGTGTGTGTGTGTCTGAAAAAGTGCAACTTCAGTTAAAGAGAGGAGTATATGTGCTCTAGTAAGAGTAAGAAAGAAAGTATGTAAGACTTAGTTAAAGAAAGGCAGTATTATGTTGTTTTTTTTTTTTTTTGCAATGATGATTTCTCTATGGTGTCAAGGACTTTTGGGCCATATTGTTTTTAACAGACTTGTTGAAACCTCTATTGACAGCTTTTAAGGTCAGACCTCTACAATGTAAATCTATAGAGTTGGGATTTCATTCAACTGAAAGCGATCCAGCTAAGGTCGTGATTCGCTAATAAAATACTATGAAGAAGTACAGTCCTGGCAGGAAGGACAGAGCCTTGTGGCTGGCAGACAAGCAAGCAGTATGCAATGAATTAAACACAAAATTGTGCTTTGCCATATAACTCATGTGGCTGGGAGTTACTCAGACTGAAAGCCAAATAGGACATGAGGAAAAAAAATCTGAAACTGTAGTTCATTTGATAAAGGTTCAATGAAAGCCTCTTCGACATTGGCTCTGGGACGTTTAATATAAATGCACAAATTAATTTATATGATGAAGTCTCTTCTGCTTGAAACATTCCCCTTGATAAAAGGTGGAATGAGAGAGGGTAAAGAGGGAGAGAATAAGTGTGTAGGATGCTGAAAAGTAATGTCAAACAACCTGATTGTAGAAGGAAATGGATTAAAGGCATTGTTTGAGCTGGAAGAGGAGGTACCTTCTGTACTCACTGGCTGCCATCTTATCTCACCCCCCAACAGTGGCCTAATCTGTTGGTCGAGCACGCCTGCAAGTAATTTCAATCCGTCAGACAGACAATGGAGCTGCCACCTTGTTGTTCATCACGGATTACTGTACTGTGCATCCTGTCCCGCCCCTACACAGACCCCTGACAAAGGACTTAATTGAATATCCGTCCATGGCTAATTTGTGTGTGTTCCATGTGGGAACGTGTTAAGAGAAACCATACAAATAAACATACAGACTTGTTTTCACATGCCTGCTCTTTACAGTAAGCACATGCACATAATCAGCCACAGAAAGCTGTGTGCACGCACCCCCTATAGAAATTTATTTTGAGGCTATTTGTTCATTAAGTCTGATGCTGAAAGTCAGGTATTATTGCTTGCAATCCTTATGGCTAAACTGTAAACAAATTGAATGGACCAGATTCAATTAACTCTGTCTAACCTAACACATAATTACATGAAAGCACAGAGTGAGGAGTGGGAGATAATGGATTTTTTTACCCTTGAACCTTAACCCTACTTTTCCCATTTGTTTATCAAATTAATTTAAGCCAGTAGATTTGTGAGGCTTGGGCTTAAATACATATAATCACCCATTTTAGCTTCATATTACACTTGTGCTTAAGCTAATTAATCCTCAATGTTTATCATGCATAAACAGTCATGGCTTTACATTATAGATCTACAAAGGTGACAGACTTTATTTATTATCAAAAATGTTAATTATTTAGTGCCATCATAATTTCCTCTTTGTCCAAAGACATACTTGGCCTTTTAATTTTTAGAAAAAACTTTGAGGGATGACATTGAATGACTTTGGTCCTAATGATGGCACGTTGAAGGGATATTTCACTGGTTGCATTAAAAAAAAGACAAATTAAAAACATAAATAAAAACATCTCATGAATTTGTTTAAAAAATTTTACTACATTTTTTTTTTAAATCTAGGATTTGACTAGTAGACATCCACACAGCTATATTTTCTCAACTGAGGAAAATGTCTGTCCAGGTTTTCTGAAGTGACAGCTGTGCCTCATCTCATATGATGATGTGCTAAACAAAACACTGCCCACATGTTTGCCTTAAACTAAGTAGCCCTTAACTGCTTGGACAGACAGCAGGCTGTTGCACTTTATGTATTTGTTTATTTTCAAGATAAGGGGCCTCTTTTATGGATAAGCAGCTGACGCTCCCGCTCTGTCAAGCTGGGACAGGCTGAGGGAAGATAAAATAGAGTCTGTTAATCTGGTGCTGGTGAGCAGAGAGAGCGATGTTATTGACCTACGCTGGCAGCAATGTGTTTCAATTATACACCGCCATCCATTTGTCAGGCAAGTGGAGCGATGGGGGGGACACGGAGTTCAGGCCTGGGTTAGAGTCATTCTCCATCACTTATGATGTGTCTTTGGAAAGCACTTTAATTGAATTACCCAATTTATTCTTCAAGCAACAATGCCCTGGCCCAGACCCATGACGTGAGACAATTAGATACAAGTTTAAAATCAGGCAGTTTGCATACTTCATCTTTTCATGGTGTACACAGGGAAGGAGACGGCTAACTTATGGCGACTTTCTTCCCCTCTTCATCCTGAATAAATTCTATTAATGTGAGTGGTACGACTCTATCATGACAATATTCTCTTACACCTTCTTGGTGTAAGAGTGTCTGCTTGACATACAGCTTGATGAAACCTATAATATGGTAAGTGGCGCTGCCTGTGCGTCGCTACCTACCCATATGCACCACGTGTATGCATCATGTGGGACCGCAACTGGTAATTTGTCAAAAAACTTAACTCCTAATGCTTTGGCTAAATGGCCAATTGAGACTGTAATGTATTGTACTATATAAGCAACTAAAAGATAACTACAGCTGATGTACAAGCAGTTTACCCTTGACCATTGCTGAAACTTTTCTAATTCATGCAATCCATCATAGCCAAAATTTGAAATGCACTCTGCATAGAAAAAGTGGCTTCTCAGTTGTACATCACAATGTCTTGAGTCGTCTTTTTAGCTAGAAAAATGCTGCATGTGCAAGGCACATTGTCAAAACTAGGGCGAAGTGGTTCAGTAGAGTTTTTCTCCTTTGTTCACCGATCTTCCAAGCAGATTTCCTTGAATATTTTCCCTGATATTTGCAAATTGCAAGTGGTTGAGTGTGATTAATTCTAATCAAGTTCAATTTATTCTGGTGGAGCAGCTGGAAGAGGCCTAAGTGTTGCCTGTGTTCTGTCTGTGAGCTGTCTGACAAGATGGCCAGGCTGTCGATCACCTCAGCCTCAGTTCCAGGTGTGGGGAAGGTGCTTGTGTCAGATGCACACTGGCCTACTTGCACTTTGGCCCTCACACCTGGCCGTTTACTAAACTCTGATTGTCAGTTCATCCATTTTCACCAAGACAACAAGTCTCGCTGTCTGTGTCTAATCAACGGTGTTGCTCTCCCAGTATCTCCACAGCTCATCTTGTTAAGGGCGAAGAGTAGTGGATAAAAATGTACTCTCTATAAGCATGTAATGTACACCAATTATGTTAATTTGCAGTGTTGCAGATGGCCCAGTGTTGATTGCAGCTTTAGGATCAGGAGAGGCAGTCTGAAATTTGAATGTGGGTGTCATGTGACACTCATTACTGCACAACCTCAACCAAATATCCCTTTGTCACTCGTCATCCATCTGTGCTGACTGTCTTTGACAGATAAGACTATGCAGAACTCTATGCAGCTAAAGAGTTACACAACAAGCAACAGAAAAACACTATCCCTAGTTTTTAATTGGCAGTTCTCTAGTTAAGCTGAATTTGGGTGTGTTCTCAAGACAATGAGTACAGTGGGCAAGAAGTCATCTGAAATGGCAGAGATTGGGAGAGTGAGCGAAAAAAAAAGTGGATAATGTCTCAATACAGGATTATACTGTCATTCATAAAGTACTATAAAGCAAAGAATTTCTTTCTGTATATGCGTGTCCTTCGCATATGACCAGCACTGTTTGTCTGATCTCATTCACACTTGCCTGGTATATTGTTGGGGGACCCAAGGACTTGCGGTGTTAACTGTGGTGCCTGCGACATGTTCGTTATTGATAAACTTTGAATAAACAAGTGACCAGCGCTCTGTTCAGCAGCGGGGATGGTGCTTCAGGGCTCTAAGAGAGTCAAGCATGTGTTCATCTATGTAAGCAAGGTCTTTTGCTTGTTATAATGCATTCAGCAACAGATTAGAGACAGGAGACAGCGTTAGCAATGTGACTTTCAGAATCAACGCTTTTTCCCCCGCACCCAAGTGGATGCTGTGAAGCTTCTGCAGGGCCGCTATGAATACTGTATTTCCACATTTATAAGCAAAAATACCACTCATTTATGAAGTCGTGCAGCTCCTGCATTGTCAACAACACAGTCCTGTAAATGTTTTGCAATAACATGCCGTGTGTCAACAAATGATGGGATTCTGTCGACAGAGACATTGTCAGAGGGCGTTTATTTTGAAATGGAAGCAGGAAACTTTTAGTAAAACAGATCTGTTTGTACTTCCTCATCTCTGTGACAGATAATGACATTGAAACTGTAATAAAAGGTGGTATACAGTCAGTACAATTATCAAACCGCCATTTTCACTGTCTTATTTCTGCTGACAACCACGTGTGGCTGTTTCTCTAGATGTGCTGCGGCTGACAGGCAACTGAGACGCTGAAAAAAAAACCCAAGAGGTTTTCCGCTGCTCAAGCACTGCTCGCGCAGGCAGTGTGTTCCAGGCGTTACTGCTCTGCTGCTCACTTGGTAATTTCTGTAAAACCTTACCAAAGTGAGTTAATGACGCAAGTCGATTTGTTTTTAAGGAAGTTAGCCCTACACGCTTGCAATGGCAATGGTTCACATAAAAATGGCTGTCGCTCTGAACATTCTGCTAAGTTAGTTTTAATGGGAATGTCCTTTTCTACTCTCATTCTATTTCTGTGTTTCATATAGGCATGGGCAGTATCACAGCATTACAGTATACCAGGGTCTTAAGAAATCCAGACAGTGTGATTTTAAATTCCCTCAAAAATATGGACCCTCATCGTTCAATTAACTTCATACTGGAGAGGCTGTATTGAGGATGTTTTGCAAACAGCGCACATCATATGTCCTTGTGGATAAACCCGGCCCACACTGCATGCGTGAGCAGTGTTTGTTGGCACCCCACAATGATACTGTCATGTACCCCATACCCCTGGTGAAAATCCATGAAGGTATGAAAAAATAGATACCGCCCAAGCCTAGTTTCATATTCATATTAAATATTTTGGTAGTAAATAAAGACCCATGGCTAAAGCCAATGACCAGACCCTAAACACTTCTGCCTGCCCAGTGTCCTTCCCTCTGTTTCTTTGTTTAAATCTATTTTGAATTAAACAGTCAGTTGTGGACTGTGTGGGGAGGGACACAAAAGCTCTGTGCACGGGCCAGAGGTCGCATCCTGTCGGGCCTGCAGGAGGCCGAGCAGTCGGCCCGTTCTGAACATGCTCATTTGAACAGGCATGGTACCCGTCGCACCATAAATAGACAACACATGCTAAATAAGGACAATAAATGGAACCATTGAGACGTGTGCTTTTTTTTTTTATTACTTTGATAGTCTATCTCATTGGGATATGGATAGCTATCCGCTCCCAGTGTGCTGGCTCCAGGGGCAGGAGAAGCCACTTCAAATGCCAGTCCTCTATGGGAACTGTGACATTCGAAGTGTGCCAAGGTGTGCCGTGTGTTAGGAAAGCATGTGCAGTCAGCTGTAAATTCATCATCGTCATCAGCCACGATGCTCTTTGTTCCGGCTATTGAGGCAAGTCAGTTTAGCCCCCGTCTTCTGTTAGACCATGCTGAAGTGAACCCATGCTGATGTCCAAATGAATGGAGTCTTTTCATAAAGCCAGGGCCATTGAACTCTGGAGACAGAATATTGCCTTAAGTCCTGCAACCTTTGTGGCAGGGGGTTCCTGCCAGGCATGATTCCTGTTTAGTGAATAAGTGGGGTAATTATGGTGCGGTTGGGGCTGTGCAGCAAATGTCACCAGCAGATAAACAGTGGGAGCAACCCTTCCGTAAAGGCCTGATTTATCCACTCTGGACCTCCTGTAGCCTGCAGATGAATTAGAAGCACTTGTGTGTAAAAAAAAAAAAAAAAAAACAAAACAAACTAGCTTCTCTTGATTTCACTGGAGTTCAAGGATGCATATAATTGGAGAAACAGTGGTTAGCAGATAAGACCCCACGTCAAACCTTACTTTGTCGCACACAAAATCTCTCATGCTGGTCTAAAAGGCAGGTGCTATTTTGATCTTTGTATGCCATGCCAATGATTATGCATGAATGATATGCAGTGACATTGGAAATATTTAAATCTTTCATGCTGAATAAAAGCAGACACTTACAAAATATAACTTCTCTATTCCTGTACTACTAATGGAAACTACAGGTGTAAAATAATCCCTCACACTTACGGTTTTATGTGATGCTATTAGGGAGTGTGAATCTTAAACTTATCCATTCCAAGTCCCCTCCTCTGTATCTCTGATTGGTGGATGAAACCACATCCATTGCACTCCATTAAAGAGTGCCCGCTCACGCGTGACTGCAGGGCGGCCTTTATAACATCATGAGCCTGGGGAAATGGGAGAGCCAGCCAGCGTCATTCCATTACCTGCTGAAATGGATGCCCCTGTATCTCCTCCTTGATTAGCTTTGTCTCGAATAACAATGATAGCTTTAAGTGTGTCTAATTGAGGCCGGGCTCGCCCTCCCTCTCTGTGTGAAAGTGCTTACTCATTTTGTCTGTCCTTTTAATAATTACATTATCATTTTACGCCCCTGCCGGTTCCTTGGGAAGTGGGCTGGCGCTTTTGTTGAAGTGAAAGCTCATTATTGGAGCTGAATTATGTGCAGTTTATTGATCCCCATGGTGGATTATGGTGCTCTAAGTTAGTCTAGACAGAATAGTTAGCCAGATGACAGAGGGGAAACATAGAGGCCCCAGGGGAAAGATCCCTGGGCTCAGTTAGCAATTAATGCCTGCCAGGTAATGGAATTTAAGTTTACACTAAATCCACCAATGCCTTGACATTTGAAGTGCCTTATAAAAAAACATTAGCCTAATGAGACGGTCGAGAGCAGGAGAGGCATTCTTTTACATGCCGCTTCTTTCTCGCACACTTTTCCTTCTGTCTTTTCTTCTTCACCTTTTCATCCCATCTCATACAAGCACACCAACGCATTTCCATCACCACCCCATTCTGATACTCTACTTTCTTTACACTAAAAATTCACACTGGAAAGGAGTGCATGGTGGAGCTTTTTTTGGACATACTGTATGTTTTGCTCTTTTGATTGGTCTAAAGCAAGTTTGATTGATAGACTTTAGTTGGGTCCATTTTCCAGACAGGCTTTGCTAATCTCCATCTTAGGCTGGGTGAGGGTGTTTGTGTGATAAAGTGCACAATGAGTGGGGGAAAGGCCAAAGTGCTGAGTAAGAAGCCAAGCAGGACATTCATCTCTATAAAGCCGAGGATGGATAAGGATAAGGCTATCCATCATTATCTTGATGAACACGCCACATTACCAATGGCATTGCCTCCCTGCCATCCAGGGCCGCCGGCGGTTTGTCCTCCTGTGGACTTGTGAGGACCTCGGTCACATGAGGACTGAAGAGGTGGAGCGTGAGTGTTTACACCAAGGGCTAGGTATCATTTTAAAAATGTTCTAATACTAATACATTACTTGAGTTTTAAATCTACACGCAGACAACATAGGTGTTAAGTAGTCACCTTTTGGTGAAAGTTGCTGTTTGGAATACAAAATAGATCATTTGTGTAAATTCGCTTTAGATGTAGATTTTTGGGAGAAACTTGAATAAATACAGATTTTTGATGGAGAGATTCTTTATTGTTTCCACAGCAATAAAATAAGATATTAGAGAGGAAATTATGATATATATAGTGAAGATGCTTTTGAAGCAGTTATTTTTTAAAGATATTTTTCATGTGAAAGGTTATATAAAGGTTGTTTCATGAATGTGTACTATTGAATTTTTACGTATTCAATGGTAGTGTAGTGAACAACTATATGACTGAAAAATCCTTAAGTTATTTCTATAATAAAGATTGATTTGTTTCACTGGCACAAAAGGGATAATAAATAATTTTGATTATTTGATTTGGTTTTGATTGACTTAAGAGCAGTTACATAAAAAAAACACATTATTTTTTACAAGCTACAATGTACTTTGATAAAGATTTGGCCTTAGATCTGCAATCTCTTGGCTGTTCTTTCTTTTTCTTTTTTTAAACTACTGACTGAATTGATGTTCCCCTCACATCAGTTTTGTAGCAGTAAGATAACATTTACTAGAGGGTGTTTAAAAAAAAAAAATCCACCCAGGTTTGGGGGTAAGCATGATTTCATTATCAGTTAGGAACTATCTGATTGAGGGTAAGTAAACAAGATCAGGAATCTGACCAGACATTCAGAGTCAGCTTGACAGATTTCAATAATTTGTGCTAGAGGCATATTTTGGTTGGGATCAGAAAATCCAGCACCAGTGTGGGCGTCTAAAAAGAGAGCAGGTTAGTTACTTTTTATGCAAAGTGAATTTACTTAATAAAATCCATGTCCTTCCCTCTTAGCTGAAAAAAAAAGTTCACTTACACGTGATGGTGTTTCGAGGACACACACACACACACACACACACACAAAAACACACACTTTATTGGGGCAGACTGCCAGTTGCTAAACTCCTCTTTAAAGGACAGCCTTAATGAAAAATACTGGATAGTCGGGCAGCGGGCTGCACCTGTTAAAGCAGCCTTGTACATCCTGGGAGCGAGAAAGGGAGCCAACAACTTTACCCCGTAATGAGGCCAATATCTAGCTCAAAGCCTTTCTGTGCCTTTTGTGTGGTTTACCGTGTCCTTGGCTCATAAGCCTTGATAATGTTGGTAAATACATACAGAGGCATGGATAAACTGGGCTGTAATCCACACTACCTCTAGATGGAAGAGGAAGGGAGCGATACGGGAGAGAGAGAGAGGAGAGAGAAGCGGCTGATTAGACTGGTTTTACTGCTCCTCTGCCGACCTAGAAAAACACAGCAGCCCTGACCTTGCATAGCAGAGCCCTTATATATCTAATGATCTCTGAGTACCTTAATGATACAATGTGTTCTCTCTCCCACTCTTTCCCTCCATTTTGCCTATCGTTCTTTCATGCCTTTCTCTCTCTTTTAGCACAAGCTTGTGCACACGCACACTAGTCCACACGCACACAAAGTACACAGCCTTGAAAACCCCAGTCAGCAGTTTGGGCTAGGAGTCTAGCAAATGAGCTGTCCTATTGAAATAGAAAGGAGAGTGCTCTGTGCTGCAGAAAATGCTGCTATGGCAAGCCTTACAGAAGAGGGACGTAGGGAAAATTACTTGTCCGGACAAAGAAACATGAGAATGTCCTTTCACTGCAAATGTACCAATTTACATTTAGACGGAGCAGATTACATCCATTTCTTCCATATTTTACTTCCTTTTTTTCTACCACAACCATATCTCATCTCATTATCATTCCCAAAAAACCTGTAAGTGGTGTAAGTGCTGTAAGAGGGAGAAAAAACTTACAATTCAAAAAAATGTGTTATTCCTCATCGATTCAGCGTTCTGTCGTTTCCTCGTAGGTACTCCATTGGTTTGAACACTCTCCCAGTGTGGTTGGACTCCTGCAGTTTAATGGCCGCTGTTATACAGCTCAGCTCTATTACATTAAAGATGACTAACCAACCACGGTATCTTCTTACATTCTTAAAGCGGGTGCTGAAAACTGTGTAATAGTCTTCCATCCCACCGACTGAAGTGTATTTTTTAGACATGAGGGGTCTTGGCTGATTGATTGGATTCACTGATTGAGCAGTCTGATACATCACAATCTGCCGCTTTATTTAAAAAACAAAACAAGAACATATTTCTTGTGTCTTCATTAAGTGTTTGAGTTCCCAGGCCAGTTTATTAATGTATAGAAAACAGCTCCACTTGCTTAAGTCATTCATTCTTGCATCTAATTCCCTCTCTCTGGACACTTAAGCATAAACCTCAATTTGGTCCTGGTTTTCCCCCCTCTCGCTCAGTCTGCCCACAGTAATTAAGTTTCCATTCTGCTCTGAATAGGTATGTTAAGTTGGAGGGTTATCACTGGGCTTCTTTAGCCTCACCCAATGAAACACCTATAGTGACCTCTGATTTACCCAATAGGGGTCCCCTCTCCCCCCCCCCTCAATATTCCTCTTCCCTTCATGGCCATCTTGTTGTGTGGTCTCCTCTCTTCAGTTCTCTCATTACTCCCTGCGTGAAGGCCTGGGAGGTGGGTGGCAGGGGAGGAGTGGGGTGGTTGAAGAGGAGGGCTTCTGTCCCTGGATGAGTGAGTGTGGATAAGAAGTTGTTTGAATTCATAATTGTGCTCTTGTGAAGGGGGAGATTTGTAAAGCAAGGCTGGGTTCATTGTGTGGCAATGCGAGTCCGGTGGAGGGTGCGAGCCGCTCAAAGCTAATGTAATCTACGCTATTAGAGAGGGTTAATTAGCTGCTGAACTGGAGCCTGAAGAGCAGGCAGAGAAGGAGAGACACAGAGAGAAAGAGAGAGAGAGAGATGGAGGGCGGGCAGTAGGGATAGAGAGGTCTTCAGGGAGTCATTAGAGACTGCTTGTTGTAATACAGCCACACAGTCAATAAGGCTACTCCTCTGAGGAGTGGAAGAAAGGCAGACAGACAGACATGGAGGGAACGAGTTTCACACCATGAAAAATATATTGATGTCAGTAGCTCTGCCACAGGACACATGTTAGGAAACCGGAGATGAATTTTATGGCTTTATTTTTATCTTCTGCTGTGTTGGGGCTATATTAACCCTCAATTGTTGAAAAGGGCTCAGTAATCCATATAGATATACTTTTTATAACACGCTATCACCATTTTTTCACAATATGAAACATAATTTGATGACTTCATCATTTCTGGGTCAAAGTGATCACTATAAGTGCATGATTATTATAACCAAATTATTTTTTTCTCATGCAGCTTACCATCTAATTGACATTTGTATATTTATTACATGGATATAAAGTATTAAAATGGAGAGCTTTGCAATTTGCTGAATTTTTATTGACTGTTTCAAAATGCAGTATCCTACACTTGCTTCATTATGGGGCATTATGTGACCTGGCATTATCAATCTACTTCATAAGGGCAGCTTCAACCACAGGTGCTCTCCCCATGCGGATTTGTTTTCTGTCTCCATCTCTTGCAGCCATGACTGTTTCTTGTTGTTTGAGCAGACAAGGTAGCCTGAGGAACACCAAGTTTTACTGCTGAATCTTGTTTGCTTGTTTTTTGGCAGTTTTGGCACACTTTAATTGAAGCAAAATTAATTTCTTTTTTCCATCATGATTTCAATGTGCAAGCAGCAGCAGCCTCAGGTAGCCTGCTGAAAGCAAGCGGGTTACCACAAGGCAAGTGTTGTATCAAGGGAGTAGACTTTTTTTAATCTTATTCAATTTGTCCTTTATAAAAGGACCCAAAATAAACACTGCAAGTGAACTACTCTTTTACTATTAGGGATTTATTTTAAGCAGCATTTGTATAGGCGTGATTCCGTCCCAAGCTTTTTCATCCATGTAAGTGTTTGATCACTTTAACCATAACCATCACAATAAGTAGTTTCCCTCAAACAATGAAACTCAGGCTTTTTTATTTCTGTGCAGCTCTCATAGCATCATCATTAAATGTGCCTTCCTGTTGGCACTGACTCTGTGATGATCTCGTGCTTCAGATCAAATCGGGTGTGGCACTACAGTGACGTCATGCTGTATCTTCATGTGTTTATTTACTTCTTACAGCAAATTGCATGGGAAAAAAGTTCAAATTCAAAATATATTTCATTCTTGAGTCTTTCTTCTTCTGCAATTGAGCTTGTTAATGCTTTTCATTGTAGTGCACAAAAAGATATTTTCTTCCTATTAGGGGTGTGCCATATATTGTCCACGATAATGCAGATACAATTGTTAATATGACAAGTAAAATGAACAATGCGATAATGGCAATATGTAGACTTGTTGATATAATGGTATCATACTGCCACACATGGCAACAAGTACCACGAAAATTCTAGGGGCCAGGAGCAATGGTAGTGTTGAATCAGTGATCTGGCCATCCTGAATGTTTTATGAACAGCTCCGGACTTTTCAGACTCTTGATGTGACTGTCAGCGGCTCTGAGCAGCAGCAGCAGCAGCTTCACTCTCTTCCTCTTCCCTCTCGCCATGGAGGAATCATGTCATCAGGTCATTTTGTCATAAGCCTGTCCTAATTTAAACCTATGTGACGCTTGTGGCACAATAAAAATCAAACAACATATATGAATGTATGGTTGTCATCATAACATAAGAGCCTGTCAAAAATAAATGCCAGTCTCTCTCTCTCTCTCTCTCTCTCTCTCTCTCTCTCTCTCTCTCTCTCAGCAACTGCTTAGATGTGTAATTTTTGAGCAATTTTTATTTTATTATAATTACATTTTATACAGATTCTGAATTGTACTAGTAGGACTTACTGATGTTCACAAATTAAAGAATTAAAGATCTAAGAGACATTTATTTTTTGTTACTTTTTTACTGAATATTTGAAGGAAAGTACAGATTTAGAAATATACATACAATATTTTGTAGTAATTGTATGTTCTTGAAATTTACGATGAAATATTATCAGTGTTTTTGTCATATCGTCAAGAAAATCATCATTGCAAAAATACCCTGAAATATTGTGATATTATTTCACAGCCATATCACCCACACTATCCATCATGTATATCTTGAGTCTCTGTCGTACTTACCTGCCATGCTCTGCTGTTGGGAGGCCTACATAACTTTGTGCTTGGTGTTTTCTTATCCTTTACCGTGTCATGCAGGTGTGAATGCTAGGCTTAAAGTAGCTCCAGTGAAACTCTGCTGGCCCCCTGCTAGCAGTTGTTTTGTATTTATCACTGTGTCCTCTAGTAGTCCATCCTATGCTGCCATGGGTCTCTTGTCGCTTGGAGCAAAACTTCACTTAAGATGGGTAGTTAGTGCCTGTTCCCTTGGCATTTTAATGCAGATTAATTACTTTCCCTGGCCCAAGCAATCCATTTTTGTTTGTTTGTGGATGTTTTTAGCTTTTTCTTCACCTTGGGGTGAAGAAAGAGAGAAAGAAAAAGAGAGGGGAAGAAAAAAAGCCCTCCACAGTAGACTTATACCCTCAATTTAATAGCCGAGTGAGGTGTTTCTCCAGCATCATCAGATCAATGGAGAGTAAATAGCCCACACTTCTTGTTTCACAGTGCAGTATTGATCTTTTCCTCAGCCTCGGCTTCCCTTTCCCCGGCATCTCGTGTCTTTCAACCCCTGGGACTGTGCTGATTGCCATAGATTGGACAAGCTAACAAGCGCATGATGAGGAACCAGGCTTTCTTTTCTTCTCATAGGCTGTTTCATTTTTTTCTTTGTGGCACTGGCATGAACACACACAGACAGACAGACAGACATACACACAGGGACTTAAAAACATCAGATCTACACAGCTCAGCGCCATAAAGGAGTATGCTGTTTCTTTCTTGTTCCCTCTGTTGTTCACGTTGTTCTGTCTTCATCTACTCTGAGAGGATCTACTGTAGCTGTGCCTGTCTTTGGGATGTTAGCCAGGCTGATGGAGTATACCAACTTAACTACAGAGCTACTCAGAGATACAGTGTGTTTCTTTACCTCACTGAGAACTTCATTTTTTATTTTTTTTCCAGCTGGTACCGCGTTTGTTCCAGAATCTTCCATCATCTCTGAAAATATCTCAAGTGGCCTGCGGAAAGCGACACACTCTGTTTGCGCTGGAGGACGGCAATGTGGCGGCATGTGGGTAAGTTCAGTGTCAACGAAGCAGACAGTTTACCGAAGTCCAGACCTGAGGGTGATAGGAGGAGAGACGAGGAGGCAAACCCCTCCCCACACATCCCACCCCCCCCCCGATATTACTGCATAGGCAAATTACGGTCAGGGGAAAGATCGAAGGATTGTGTGCACTTGAGTGTGCACTTGTGTGTGCACACGTTACATTGACAACTTTACCTTTTCTGTTCATGTGGGGGTGCATTTATTTGCATGTGGGCGCACACATGCTTGTGTTTGCGTGTCTCTTCATTTCTGCTCGGCATGCAAAGTTGTAATAAATCTTGTTGAGAGCGGGTAAGAGAGCTGCATGTGCTGCCGGGTGGCTCAGGATCAATATGAAGTATGTTTATTGAATCCAGTAGTTGTGTTAGTGGAGAAGTGGAATAAACCAGCTGGAATAAGTGATCAGAGGTGCTTTTAAGGCTCATTACCAGCCTGTTGGGCATATAGATCTGCTTTTAAACAGCTCTCTGGATTGGACACGTTTATGCTTTAACACAGCCAGCATGATGTACTTGCATATTTCAGCATTGTATTTGATCATCTACTTAGTATTTCTAAGATTTACTTATTTCCTCCGCAAACTTTAAATGACTTTTCACATACAGCAAGCTTTTTTTTAGGTGTTTAAATGTGGGGGTGTTTCTAAGAATTAGCTTGATTTATATTTTCTTTAGGGTTTGTTTAAAATATGATAATAAGACCATTGTAGTGTGGATTATGCAAAATTGTAATCATGATTTATTCCACTACTTTCTCTCATACATTCTCCACTTTTTTTGTTTTGTTTTCTTGTTAACCCTCTTAGAGTATTTAGTCTGTATGAACTACATTAAGCCTTTAGATAATACGTATAAACAATGATCTGAAATCTGCTCAAATCAGGTGTTAATAAAATCACTAAATAATTTTCTACAGATAATTCTTAATAGGAAACTGTGTTACAGCCATCATAACATAGATTTGTACTGACAATGTACTGACTGAAGTAAGTATCTCACCAGAAAAATACAAAATAATATAGAATGCTAAATAAATACTAATGGAACAAACAAACATAAAAAATGCATTATCAGTTAGTGTTGATTGACAGTATGCAATCTCTGTAATATTTCTTGATAAATGAGTTGGTGGTGTGCTGAGGTTTTTTTCTGAAGGAAAATATTTCCAAGTATGGCTTGAAAGTGGATTTAGAAGCGTTGTCGGGCTCTTCCGCTATTGAAAACAGTCATAATCATGTACTAAAACAAGCTAGCAGGCTAATACAAGCAATGACAAAGCAACAGCATTAAGAGTTAGTGATGCATTCAGTTTATTCAGGAGTAAAAGAAACATTTAAAATAAAGTCAATGGTAGTTTGATTATTTTGTTGACAAGCTTTAGTTTTTTGTGAGCTTTTGTAAATTTGAAATAAGTCTTCTGATATATTCTCACTAAGTAATCAATACAAAAAGTGGTGATCCCGTTGCAGCACACATATATCTTTCCCCCATTCCTCTCTCTCTCCTTGGCTCCCTGTGTTTGCATGTGATATTTTAGGCGACTCTGGGAGGGATGACAGTTCTAACTAGGCCTATTAGGTAACCCTCAGGGTGCCCTCAGCACTGATTTGAGCACCATTAATTTTCTATTATGGAGTGCTAAAGATGTGCCCCTGCACAGTCATTCACCTGGCTTATTGAGTCTCGCACACACCAATTGTGGACTTTTCCAGGGCAGTGTTGCTGAAGGTTTAGTGCGACCCCTCTGGGGAGCTAATTTATTATTTGCAGATATTGATCTGGCAGGGCAGGCCAGCCAAGCCGTGGCCGATGTTGACTCTGCTCTGGCCTGTGGCGACTTTAACCCTTTCCAGACTGATGTAGACACACACTAGATGGATGGTCAGTGGCTGTTGGAGAGCTGCTATTAGGAGTTCTTTTAATTCCTATGCTTGTTCAATGGTTTGGTTATTGAAATGAGGAACTGATTTAAGTAATTTGCAATGAGAGGAGGATAGATTTTTATCTGTCTGATATAGACCTTTTTCTTTGCAAACATACACAAGCACAAAGACACACACACACACACACACACACACACACTGTCTGGCCTGTCCAAGGGAAATAAAATCACAGTTAAGAGGAAGGAAAACAAATTTAGAAGGTCAGACAAAACATTTATCAAGCTGTGCGTGTCTGGTGGGTAAATAACAGAGGGACAGTAAAGGGCATGACTCTGAAACCACCAGATAACCGCAGCAGATCATCACACACAGTCTCAAGATTCACTGCAGAGAACGGATATTTCTCAGAGGGTTGCCTTCAGAGCATTTGCTAATATTCTTTCTCCTGTATTGCTGTTTTAGTTTGAACATTAAACTGAGACAAATAGCCTACATCAGACAACTTATTGTACCTCACCAATTTCAGTCATGTAGTCTGAAGTCTAGGCATGAGGCTATTTATTAATACACGATGTCCTAACGTCTGCAGCTTACAATAATAGTCAGTTGTACTTATTTGAGAGAATGTAATTTTAAGCAGTGACAATTCTCAATCCTTTGATATTTAACAAAAAATATGTTGAGGCAAAAACTAGGCTTCTCAGGGAGATGAGCAAAAGGGAACTTAAATGTTACATTAAATAAAATATCCAGATGTGGTTTTGATGCATGTGTGTAGAAAGTATGCCTATAGGGAGATTTTTTCTAGTATGCTATTGATGTCCTTATCCTACACAAACACACACATACAGTATAAACCTGGTCCCCATAACTGGTGGTAGTCAAACGAACACACACACACTTATGTCCAGGGACCAATAAGTTGCTTCCCACAGGCCTCCTCAAGGCCCTGCTGCAACCTCAGACTCCACTTGGCCCGTCCCAACCCTAATTGGTATTTAATGCTCTCACTGAACCTCAGAGGTCAAACAGCAGTGTGTGTTTGTGTGTGTGCGTGTTAGTGTTTGTGTAAGGGTGCTGAGCCAAGTGTGTCACAGGAGGTATTACCAAGAAAGGGAAAAGAGGAAAGCTCCACATTGCACAACTATGGGGGTGTACTGTGATGACTGCTGGGTAGCCTGAATGGTGGGTGAATGATGATAGATGTCTGGAGAGGAATTATGGCGGATAATAGACCACCATTTTCCTTTATACTGGTTGTTATGATAGCATTTTACCTGATCTTTATGGCCTAGAACATAAAATAAAGGTCAAGAAATTTCCCAGGGATGAAAGTGCCTTCAACCAATCCAAATTTGTCCATACTCCCTCTGTAAAGGCGATTTCATGGTTGACAAGCCTGTCTCTTGTTGAATTTGGCGTAACCTCAGAAGTTGGCCCGTATTCATCTTCCATATTCATGTGAGTCACTGAGACTGAGGTGGAGGTCAGCGCGAAGACATCACTGATGAGGAAACATGGTGGAGTGGATTTTCCACCGTTTTGCTACATAGTCTCTGCTAATGCTGTTATGAAAGAGTGGGCAGTCTGCCCACGGAGCCCTGATGGGGAGGAAGACAGAGGGAGGAAGCCACCTCATGCTCCCTTTGTCTTGTTCCATGCCACTTCCAAAACTCAATTGTCTGCCTTCTGCCAGAGACCACAGATTGTGGAGATGCTCCTCGCAGCTGTCTACACTCAGGGAAAGGAAAGAGGAAAGGTTGCTAATAATGATGGAGTAGGCTGAAATTCATGACAAGGGGACACATAAAATATGATCCATTTGTGATGTCTCTGGCTTATCATTCAGTGTCTCGTCTACCAGTTCAGTCTGCTATGAACAAGACAGCGTAAAACTGTGGGGTTGCCTTTTTATGCTGTGTCTTTTAAATATGTAATTATTGGACTTGATCTGCTCTCAGCTGTGTGAGATAAGTCCAGCATCTGGACAAGTCCAGACTGATTGAATATGAAGAGACACGCCTTGATTGAACATAAAGAAAGGGTGGAATTTTACATCCAGCTTTGTTTACCAAAAATGGTACATGCTTTTGGTTTATCATGAATGATGATTTTTTTCCCGTTGGATTTACATCAATTACAGCGCTTTGGAACCTGTGCCATTACAAATTGCTCTATATGTAAAAGGAGTAAATGTGGTTCTAAAGCAACACAGTTGTCAATAAGCATCAAGCAGCCGTTGCTGACGTGCCTGCTGTCTCATCAGTAATCAGGCCAATCTGTTTTAGCAGAAAATGGCCATACACGGCGCAGCATTGATGGAAATGTCTCATTTTAACTTCATGGTGCCTTGAGAAGGCAAAGCAAATCAGCAAATGTTCATGAATTTGACAGCAGAAGCGTGGAAATTCTATGACAACTAGTTGGATTCGGTGAGCTGAGTGCCAGCACTTTGCATTAAGTTACACTAAGCACTAATTGGATGCTACCTGGCTCTACATCACTAGCAGCCCTGAACAGGATCAGGATCTGGCTCTGACTAACAGCAAGCTCTCTGGTGTTGCTGGCTGATTACCCTTAGCAAAGGGAAAACCGAAACGATGATGAGAAAAAAATCCCCTTCTCTTCTCTCGCACAAGCCCTTGGCCCTGTTGGCACTGTGCAAGCTTTTTGATTTTTCCTGATGTCCCTGAAATTGATTTTCAGCCATGATTGCATCGCCTCTCTGAGGATAATCAAAGATTTTAAATAATTGCTGCAGTATGACTGTACAATGGGGAATAACAGGAATAGTGGCCACTTCCCCTTGCTGTCATCTATAGAATAATTTTAGCTGAGCACTGCAGTATGACTTCACAACATACCTCTTAAATGGATCCCAGTTGTAAGCATGACACCGTTTGTTTCATTGGTCATGCCTTATAAAATCCCATAATGACAAAACATACCATGGTGATGTCACAGTTACGGAAATCTGTCTGATTTTGTCATTGAAAACTATCATTTAGGTAGTTAATACGTAATCACTCTTAGTTTTCTTTTGGCTTAGCAGGGAAAAAAAAAAGCCAAACTCTTAATAATAAATGACTTTTCTTATCCTAGCTGATTCATCCACAGTTGAATCAGCCATGGAAAGAAAAAGCTGATGTCCTCTGAATCCCTGCTACACATGCTTGACAACACATCAGCTCTTAGTAACATTTCCCCAGCTTAATCTTGCTGTCATTGATTTAAAAACATCCTGAGGAAGTAGTTTTGTTCTGTTACTCCTGGCTGCCTCGTATAAGAGAGACATCACCATCCTGGAGCCACCCTTTTGTGCCACAGTGAAAGATGGTCTCTCGTTTAACGCAGGAATGTAACCAGTGTTTGCAAGGGGAGAAACAGATTGATTAGAGGGCCAGGGAAGATTAATAAGCTACACAGGCCAGTTATGACACCCATTGTTTCACAGATGCCCTGTAGAGGTGTGCCTCCCAAAATGCATCATTGTGTAAAATATTGACCTAAAGCATATCATTACTCTCTTTCTTGTATTTGCTTGCTTTGCTCTCCAAAGGAGGCTCCTAAACAGTAATAAACTGTTGTCACACCTTTTTTGTTTTTCTAGAAACTGCAACGGCTCCTTGAACAAAAAGCATATATATTATATATATATATGTACAGTACATAATGAATGGTTTGTCAGAACGGACCCAAAACCCTCTCATGTACCAAGAGAGCAGAATCAGGGGCACATAAAACAGACAGAGACAATAACCTTGAACTGAGACTGACGCTACTTAGCATCACACTATCACAAGTTTAAGTTCACTACTCGGCTGGCTTGTTCTATGAAGAGTAAACGTAGAAACACTGCAGAGATTTTTAAGGGGGACTGAGCTCAAATTCAAACTGTGTAGGTTGTATATATTCTGTGGGTAAGAAGTAGGCCACAAATCAATCATTTTTATCATGTTTGTGTTGATTATTTTTTAAAGCTACCTCTACATCTTACACACTTGTACACCAGACATTTACGTATTCACAACAACAGATGTTCCCTTTTAAAAAGGACTGAGTCCTGGCTCCCCTGTTAAAGAGTGAGGCTGTTACTTAAAAGAGTGTTGTCTTATGGATAGTTTTTTTTGGGGGGGATTATGTGACCTGATGTTGTAAGCCAGTCGCTATCGCACCAACTCTATCTTGAGTTAATGAGTCTAAAACTTTACTAGTAGCCCAGTTTACCCAAACCTAATTTGGATATTTTGTGACGAACAGAGTGGTAAAATCACTTTTTTTAATGGGAAAGCGTAACCATAAAGGTGCATACACTGACATACTCATGTATGATACTGTTTAAAGTTGAGTGAAGGAAAATAAAGATGGACTGTTTATATAATGTTGGAAACATGTTATAATGGATTAGGGATGGCATTTGGGCTTTTAATAGACAAAGTGAAATCACAGCAGAAGAAAATAAAACTATTACAGTCAGGGTTCTTTTAAGGTATTGTAATTATAACAAACAATTGGATTACTCTACCAAATTTACCATCAACAGCTTTTGGATGTTGTCATGGATGGGAAAATAATGCTTGGCACGACAAAAATCTCTGACGCAAAATGTTTTAAGTGCTAATGGCATTTCTGTATGAAGAGTGAAGTGTATTCCAATTAGTCAAATGGCAAAGCTTGATGTTATCTGAAATTAGCTTTCATGTGAGATTTTCTACCCTTGTTTTTTTCTGTTACTAGCTGGAGGCATGGCTTTGTTCCCCTTTCTATTTAATTTGCTGCCAACCTGTTTTATTTATTTCTGTGGTTGCAGAAATTGCCTTTTGACCTTGATGATTACAAAAAGTAAGTGAATTGAAAAAGCATTGATATCCTGAATTCAGCGCGCTGATGCACAAGGTTATTCATCTTCTTACCTTGGTGCGGTTTCAGTTTTGCAGTGGTCAGATTTTAGTTCTGGCTTTGCTGTTTTCATTATCTTAAGAGGGCAGAGGAGAGCTTTTTGCAAGCGACCTTATAAACTTCGAATTTCCAAGCACATAGATACCCCCCCTTACGCGCGCGCACACACACACACACACACACACACACACACACACACACACACACACACACACACACACACACACACACGCGCGCGCGCACACCATACAATCTGCGATAGAGACATGCCCCCTCCCACCACACATATACACACACACTCATTCTGAATTAAGCCTCCATAACATCTACAAAAGTGACCGTTTTCTGCTTTGGAGAAACATGGACACTGCATTTAAGCCTCCGATAAGTCTACACTGTCCATAATTAATAACTATTTGGGTAATATATACTATATAATGGGTCCAAGATCAATTTATAGTGTAATAAAGTGACTGTACTAAGGTTGCCTCCTAAAAGTCAGAGATTTGAATAATCGGTCGGAGACCCCTCAGTTGACAGATTCTTTCAAGTCGAGCAGTCATTTTTTCAGCTGATGTAACAGTCCCCAGATTGAATGAATTTACAGCTCACAGCAACTTAATACAAAACAGTCTCTGGCATTGTTTGACATCTTGTATCACCAAAAAAATTTGTTTCTAGCTTTTTTTGCTATATTATGTAATGTAACTTGTCATACAGAACATCCCACCGAATCCTGTTCTGACTCTCAAATTTTATTTGAAAAAAAGGAATGAATAGTCAAATATTTATATTCAACAGCCAGATAATCCTAAGTCAGGTAAAGCCCTACAGTGTACCACAGTAAAGTACCAGAAAGCCACACTTGAGTTAAAGTAAAGATATCTTGACATAAAATTACTTTGGTTGAAGTTAAAGTCATATATTAGAACATTACATGAGTAAAAGTCTTAAAGTATCGCATGTTTAATGTACTTATGTATTTAAAGTAAAAGTGCAAGTAAATGCTGGAAATAAAAAGCCTATAGTCAGAATCATGAGGATTATGACATTTACTTCTTTGTGACAAACACTACCTTAAAAATGGAGTCTAAACAACAAGTTGTTTTCTTTAATTTTTACATCTTAAATGAATGGAGAACAAAATCCATTTTTTAATGTCTGTCCCTTTATTACTTACTTCCTTCTTCCCTATTTTGTAGTAAGTAATTAAAATGCTTAGAGGAAATATGGTGGAAAAAAGTGAAAAAAAGTACAGTTTTTTTTTAAAGAATATTTGTTGAGCTTTCATTGCCTTTTAATGGACAGGACAGTTTGAGCGTGACGGGGGAGAAAGACAGGAAGACATGCAGCAAAGGGTCGAGGCCGGAATTGAACCTGCGGCCGCTGCAGCGAGGACACACCGTCTGTATATGGGGCGCTGCTCTATCCACTGAGCCACCAGGCGCCCTGAAAAAGTGTACAGTTTATTAAGGGAATTTGGTGGAGTAAAAGTGAAAGTTGAAAGAAATATAAAGACTCAAGTAAAATACAGATACTCCCAAAAAATGCTTAAGTAATGTATCAAAGTAGTATTACATTACACCACTGCTGTACAAATCACTGCTAACTCAAAGTGGATTTTATGTGAAGTAACTCTTTAGTAACAGAGTACTGGAAGAATCTGCACACATGCTTATGTACCAGTGTTTTTTTTTTAAATAGCAGTCCACCATACAAATGCATGTAAGGAAAATATATACGTTTAAAAAATAACTGAAAGCAATTTCCAGATGAAATGTCCCTCGTTTTACAGCTCATCTTCTTCTTTCCTCTCTGCCTCACAGTCATGCACTCTTTCTCTCCCACTCTCACTCTCTCTCTCCCACACACACACGCACACAGTACAGCCATATCACTTTTGACACCTGTAAAATATGGAAGTAATGATGTCTACAGTGGATGAATGGCTGAACGAGCATGCAATAGGGCTATATAGTACCATGTTCACCTTGGGGTCACTCATTCGATTCAGGCGCTGCTAGGTAGTGATCAGAAATCATTTCCATCTAATGGCAGAGCAGAAGAGACAGAACCTGGCAAAAGGCATCTCAATGGTCCCTGGGCTCTTGGTTTCCCTCATGATACAGAATAAACCATTAAACCCACAACTGTCTTCTATACCTGCTGCTGTGGTGGAGAGTGAATTTAGTTGAGGTGGTAGTCTTTATGTATGAGTAAGTGTGCCTACAACAAAACTGAGTTTATCTTGTACTTTTTATCTTGGTGACAGATCATTCAATCATGCGTTTATGGTCATAGTGCGCCTCTTCCTTTCTTCAGTGTTCTGCTGGCAAACATTTTGGGTTGCTGGAGAAGAGTGTTTTATGATTCTTGCAACTTAGCATACATGTTAACGCTTAAACATGACTCTGCACGCGTGGATATCTCTAAAAAGATTTTGCTGTCCACCAAATCACATTTTCTACTCCATGAAGGTTTGTGCTCACCATCCCCCAAATTCTTATATTAATTGTTACCAATCTGTCACTACAGTGCTCATGTTTCACTGGCATCACAGTCCACTCACCCAGCAGAATCAGTTGACAAAAAATATCACATTGTTTTCCTCTAAAAATAAAAACTCTCCAAAATTTGTAAGCTATTTACACAATAGGTCAATACTTTTTAAAATATGTTTTATACTTATACTAATTTTAAAAATTTATACAAATAGTTCCATGTTATCTACCTATTTTGGTGCTTGTAAATCTTAATGTACACTTATCCTATATAAAGTAACTCATTTTTAGCTAAACATTGGAAAAATACAACTTTTCTCACTTGCATATGCAGTAAAGTGTACTGTGTTAAATTTACAGTGGATGCAAGAGAGGTAAGGGGCTGTGGGTGAGCAATAGAAGAGAAGCTGATTTGGCTCTCCAGTGTTTCAGTGTTTTCTCTGTTGCCCTTTCAAGCTTAGAGAGGCCCAGTGGGGGCTGGAGTGTGTGAGGCTGGAGTGCAGGGAGCACGGGGCACTGTGTAGGCCGAGGCTCAGCATCTGCCAGCCCAGACTGTCCGTGGTTTGTTCCTTTTCCAGCACATTCTTACGTAATTATCTGTGATAAACTCCTCTGCAGTCAAGCCACAAATCCACGTCAGAGGCCTGGCTGACTGAACAACTCCGAGAAAGCCACATGCACACAGGGCCTTGAAGACACATGCGCACGCGCTCACACACACACACACACACACACACACACACACATACACATATATAGAAACACACAAATGTGCATTCTCACACACCTACTCACACTCATACAAACAAAACTTTGGGCTGCGATGTCAAGTGGGTTTTGTTTTTTTGGAGCCAAAAGAGGGAGGGTATAATCCTGGCTGCCACATTGACACTCAGCAGAGTTCAGCAGACTTCAGTTGTTCCTGTCGTGCCCAGTACTTTCCCCTCTCAACACTAAGTTCCTCAAAGTCCCCATGACAAAGAACCTGCTGATACAGGCTACTATGCCAGAATCGGCACTACAAGAAGTCCAACCTCTACTTCCTGGCTGTGAACAGCTTTGAGTAGTCAGACAGAAGTGAGGGTTATGTTGTTCAGTATATTATGACCTCCTCTTGTGTCTTTCCTATCGCTTACCTTGGAGACATTGTTTATATTGTTATAATTAGCCATCCATGCATGCACGTTGTTAAGATAATCATATTTTGTACCATATTTTGCTACAAATTGGGGCACAAAAATGAAGAACAATGGCCTGGTTTTGAGTTCAAAGAAATAATAACCATATTATTTTTTTGCCATGTTTTTTTTTTTTTTTTTTTTTTTTTTTTTTTTACAAGGGTTCTTGGATCTTCGTTTTGCTGTGTATTATCTAGTCTGATGCCAGCAGAACAGGGGCAGGGGATGACAATGGAGTGGTGTACTGCAGAAGACTGAAGGCTGTGCCAGCAGGATAAGAGAGAGTGAAAAACAGAGGAGGGTGGGGGGTTTCATTAGCATAACTAGCGGGATGCCCAGAACCTTTCTGGAGTGGCATGTTTACGGCACCAAGCTTGGCAAGAGCACACTCATTTTATAGGGTTTATTAAGGAGACAAGGGGAGGCACAAGCAGGATTTGGGATATTGTCGGTGTGTGTGTTTATATGTTTGCACTTGCATGAGTGTGTGTTTGCAAGCGAATGTCTGCTTTTATGTGTGCATTTGGCTGTTATGTGTGGGGTCTCTGATGAGGTGTGCTTGGTTTCAGTGGCTGTGTTGCGGCATCTAGTCAGACTACTTTTACATGTTTGTATTTTGGCTTAAGTGCCCTTTAAAAGCAATGAAATAGAAAGTGCATTCATAAGCCAATCCTCAAGAATGATCCCATTTCAGAGGAGCAGAGAATGGGGCTCTTTGTTGTGCTTTGGATCCTTTCATCTCTCTGAGGTCATTTTCACAGAGCAAACAGGGAGACTCATTATCAACCTGCACCTGAGAGGTCAGAACCTGAACTCTCCCTCCTCCCTCTCTCCCTGTCCACCTCCTCCCTTCCCTTAGCCGTGCCTCCGCTCGCTGCTACCCCTGGTCCGCACTCGGGTTTATTAGCGCAGAACATCTTTTCCAGTGACTGAGCTTGCCCTTATTGTCTACAGCGGTCAGGGTCAAGTCAAGGGCGCTCAGCCTAGATTGGAATCATTTGTCACATGGTCCCGGACTGGAGCTGATTTCAGCAGAGGCCAGGGTGAGGTACACAGCGGTTCCAACACCACCTCTGACACAGGGAGCAGGGGAGAGCAGCCACCGGACTACGCAGATGGCCTCAACATATTACACAGCCATTGCTTGCCAACAAAAGAGCCCCTCCTTTTCCCTTTTTTGCTTGCAAATTTAAGGGAATGAAATGGGAGACTGGATTTAGAACATAAATGGAACATGCTCTTTGGGTTGTCGGGACATATGCCTCCAAGTTCGGAGCCATTTCTGAAACCTCTGTCTCCCTTTAACAGTTCAAAATTGCCACATGAGTGACCGTGATAATGACTGCACCTGTTAAGTCAGGAAGGAAAAAACATTTCCAGCAAAGGACGTATTCTTTAAATGATGTAAACCGTGCAAAGTGTTGCAATTTGGTCTGGGAGTACAAGAAGGGGTTTTTTCCCCTCCACCTCTCTTCATGGTCAGCAGGAGCTTGCATGAACAATGGATCGTGCTGAGGTAGCATGTGGAAAATGACTTTAATACACCATATAGAATGGCTTATTGCTTTGGTCAATAGGACTGCAGTGAAGATGGTGTATTTTGCCGCTTGGGAAGGTTAGACCTGTCAAAGGGCCACAGTGACTGATACCCAGACCCTGCTTATGAGGTCCGTAATGGGTGTGCACATGTGTGTATGTGTGGTGTTGGTGGGGGCGCTGACTGACAAGCAAAGTTATGAAGGTTACATATGACACACACGTTGCCATTAAGCCTTAGATTAGTCCATATTTTTTTGCTTTTATATCTAAAGCTATTTCATACATGGCACAATAGGATGTCGAGGTGGCACTAAAAGTGCTATGCCATGAAAAACTGTGAAATAACAAATATTAACAGAACCTTGAATCAAATAAACAGCATGTTTTCAGCAACCTACAAATGAAAAAAAGTAGAAATAGTGGAGAAACAAGGGGAAATGAAAGATTGAGCATCAGGCCATTTTAGCTTGTTTTCCCTCAGAGAGGGCAAGTGTGGAGGTGAAGGTCACAGAGAGACTAAGCACACAGCTCATAAACAGCACAGCTGGAGGAATCATTGAAATATAGCCCTTTGTTTTCTCGGGGCCGTAATTGGCCCTGGAGCCTTCTTCCCCTTCCCGCTCTCTCCGTCTCTCTCTCTCTGTCTCTCCCTCTCCATCTCTCCCTTTCTCTGTACGTGTTTTGCACCAGCGTGGTGCAGTTTAGAGACCCAGACTGCAAAGGCTAATGACTTTGGGGTTAAAGGGCACACCTGCGGTCACAGAAACAATACAAAATACAATAAATACAGAAAAACATAAACAAACATACTGGGAAATAACAGTCATAGCCATACAATGCTCCTTCCCCCCCACGCAATTTTGGTTTGCTGAAATTGTGATTAACGCAGTGAAAATATTGTTAAACTTGATCATATTTGATCTACTATAGGTCAGACCATATGATTTCAGATTATTTTTTCCAAAATTGAAATGTATTAAAGGTCAGCAGTAGTTCTTGTTTTCAACACCGTATAAGTGGCAAAGAAAATACTAATTTCAGTGCTGTCAAAGGTCAGCTATATTTTATTTAAACATTTCTACTTCCACAAAACAACATGACACTGTCCTCATAGTTAACAATGTTATGTAAAGCAGCTAAATGTTATGCGTGGTGCCCTTTTTATAATTGCTTCAGACAATAGTCTCACCAGCAAGGGGTCAGCTCATCTCTTCTTCTTTATCATAACTTAATCAGCATACTGGCTCGGTCCAGATCACCTGACCTAGGCTGAGGAACACCCACGGGGTCAGTTTCAACAGCTGTCAAGGGCATCAAGCACTGTGGTATTCTACATGCATGGTTTCAGATGTTCTCATAATAGTTCAGCTAAGAGGTCAGAGGGAAAAGGAGCATGCATAACTTAATGTTTCATTATTGAAATGAACTCATGGCATGCATTTCTCAGACCTTTTTTTTTTTAGATTCTACCAGTGTATGCAGGAAAACTTGGTGCATCAAATGGTTGCATTAATGTTTTAACCGTACATGGTCCCTTTTAATAAAATAAATAAATACATTCAGTCCCCAATTTGATATCTACATCTTTCAGTAATCTAAATAACATTATAAAAATATCTGCCTCAATTCAGGACATAATAAAGGAATTTTGACATTAATTCGATTCACTGTTAATGTAGATAGGGCTATACGGGTTTTGATGCTCATGTTTTTTGTTTTTTTTTATACGTGTAATCAAATGCATACATTCACAGCATGTTCATTGTCATTAAGTTGACAGTGGTGGAACACCTCTTGAGGGATTAGCTCTGGAAGACGTCTGTCGCTCCTCCTGACTGGAGGCCTGAGATCTCTGAGTAGAGAGGAGAAAAACAGTATCAGATCCAGCCAGCGATAGCAGGGCTTTGCCGTATAATTACCATGTTAACCCAGATGATTCTCTCTGATCTCTGCAAACATCAGGGCGCAGGCCCCGCCAGGCCGGCTTAGGCACGGATCTGTCACAGTGCACTGTGGGACACTGGATGTATGTTAGCTTGCTAGCAATAGGACTTTTGGTGTGATCTGCATATGCTTTATTTTAAACCCCTTGTGTGTTTTAGTGCACACAGTTAGTACAGGCGCTTACATTTTCAAACCCCAGAAATGTAAATTCTAAAAAAAATATGCAAATATTCATATAAAAGGCCTGTATGAACTGTGAAACCTTGCTTCATTGTTCCTGTTTTAAAATCGACTAAGACTTGCATACTTTCAGTCATAATTTTCTGATCTCTAGCAAGCTGTAAAACGTCATCTAAATGCCATTTATTTTAAAAACCTTATTGTTTCAAATCATATTTTTCTGATTTGTTAATTCTGTAATTCTACACCTCTTTTTTAAAAATCTAAAACCACACAGAGTAGGGATATGTGAGATGTGAGACCCTTTCCTTCATTGAGTGTTATCCCCCTCAATGCGAGTGGAGATTCTCTTTGGTTGCTTGCTTTCTAAGCCTTATTGATCCGTGGGCGTTTTTTCTCCCCCATTCTCCAAAGTCACTAAGCTTGCATCAATTCATCTTAATCTGTTTGCTCCTTAAACCCGGAACAAGGCATGTCTTGTTTCCTGGTTGTAGGAGTCTCTCGGCTGGCTTCCTTCACATCCTTCCTAGCTGGGCTTCTCCTGGGTGGCAACAAGAGGCTTTTCATATCGAATCAAGTGTTATTGAGTTCCCCCACACACCTCTTATATTCCCCCCTCGTTTTCGTTCTCTCCATCTCTTTTTTCCTCTCTTCTATCCACATTTAACAAAGCATTCCTTTAATGACTGTGGGATTATGGGCCAACCTTTTGCAGCCAGTCTGTGGACTAGCCTGTAATCTGACCTCATTACATCCCCTGCGACAAGCTCCTGGGTCACCACAGAGTGACTACACCTTATCCTTCTGAGAGGCCAAGCTGCACACAAGCCCCCCACCCCTGATGACACTCAGTCAACCAAGTCAGGCATCCAGGCCACCCTTTCCTCACTGCCATACCTGTCCACCAAAGCGTAGGATCCCTTGATCCTGTTCACTTCCCTTAACTTCTCCTCCATTACACCACTGCCAAGATGAATGGTCGTTTGTGGGGCAGATAAAAACACAATTGTGCGGGTCCAGGCATGGCGGTGTCACTGATAAATGTGGAAGGGATGTGTTCCACAGGCTCCTAATTTTCTGACAGAGGGAGTTGGAGCAGCAGGCCTCTTCCCGAGTACCACACAGCCATCCTACATTCACACAGACAACAAACGCCACTCTTTGTACTGTATCTCCCCTTTCATGTCTGGCCTTACATGCTGTAAAACAAGCACAAGTTGAATTGGGACACTGCCTGGATAGGGTAGCATTATACAGTTTGATGTATTTTTAAGTCACAATCATGGCCAACTAAACAACTCTTTCAAAATCTTTTTTATGTTTTTTATGTTTTTTTGTTGCCAATTTTGTTTTTTTGTTTTTTGTTGCCAACATTGCATGTTTTGGCTCACAACAATTCAGTACTGTATATAATGCATTTAAAACACAGTTGCATTAAAATTATATTTATCAGCTGTATTTGATATTAAGAGAAACATGCTGGTATTTGGTTATTTCTAGGGATGTCCCAGTCAATTTTTTCCCCTGATCCTGATCAGAGTCATTTCATATTGAGTATCTGCCAAAACTGAGTCCTGATCCGATACTTGTTTTTACCTGGATAATGCAGGTGCACAACGCACACTTCAGGTACTTCTAAGTTATTAAAATGTGTACCTGCTTGACAGTTAAATAGTTCTGCAATGTAATACAAGAAAAAATATCTGCATCCAAACAGTTCTTAAGAGTTTTTTTATTTTACTTTTACAAAATAAACTAAAAATAATTTTATATGGCCCTTTTTACAATTCCACTGAGTGCAGCATTTTTTTTATGCATCTTGATGACACCTGTGTGACAGCAGATGTAAATAGAGGATTGAGTGAGGCGCATGCTCAAAAAACAAATACACACACACACACACACACACACACACACACACAAAAAAAAGATTCTGATCAGTTAAAAAAAAAAAAAAAAAAAATGTGTTGAAGGGCCCCGATGCTGGTCCTTCCAATCTTATCACGACATCCATAGTCCTTTTTGTCGAAATTATAAGTGGTGCTGGGTCTTTATTCTCTCTCTCTGCTCCATTTATCCCTTTTTTTCCTCTTCAGCCCTCTGTGACTCCGATGCTCCTACAGACCACCTTTTCATCCCTCCTTCCTCTCTCCCTCTACCTCAGTCCATCCCCCTCTCCATCCCTTCACTCCCCCTGCATGTGTCCCTTCATCCCACCAGTGTTTGAGGGGCAGGTGTTGACAGCAAGCTGGCATGCTGTCAGGCCTATATGCAGGATTGTGCGGTTGCACTGTGCTTGAGAGGACAAGGGAGGCCAAGGCAGGTCCATTACATCACCCCCATCAACACTGATTGGGCTCAGGACGGGGGTCCGTGCATGCTCATGAGCGCTTGGCCTGGCCCGGCCCATATGCCTTTAATACAGGAACAGATGTGGAGCACAGACCCTGAGCTCTCACTCCCCGTATTCCCTCCCTCTGCCCTACACATTGCCTCAAGCCAGCCATGTTGTCCTGGGCCATGCTTAGTGGGCCGCTAGTTAAACAAGTTTAATGGGAACTAACTGGCATGCTTAGATGGTTGGGTGGAGATGATTTTTATTTCAGATGGCCTCCCTCCAGAACTGTCTTTGTTTTGTTCTGCACAGAGAATAAAAGGGAGGGAAGCAAGAGTCCAAGAGGCGATGACAGAAAAATGAATTGTTGGCAGATGATACCAAACTCGTATATCATTGAGCCGTTTGGGACATGGTTTCTTTTACAAACACACCAAATGGACCAAAAAAGGTTTAGAGAAATATGTCAGTTGATATCTCATCACTTATCAAACCTTTTTTGGCATATTTTTACAGGCAGTAATGATAACCGTATCCAAAGTAAACTGCAATACCCTAAAGGGTGCTGCCTGTCCAAATATGTTTTGAACAATAGTGATGGAACATCCTTTCCTAGAGGATTATTTATGGTCCCAGACAATCTCTACCATGGGCACAGCCACGTAGGAGTGTGTGGTGGGGAGCAGGTGGGAGAGACTCTGCCGTGTCCGTGGAGTAATTTGTTGGACCTGAACCGGTGGCAGCGAGGGAGAGGGACTGTGCCATAACGCAGTCAAGTAACCCATATCCAGACCTCATATATGGGATTCAGATGAGCCAGGGCCAAGACCCTGGTGACTGTAGTATGTCACAAGGATGTTGTACCTCCAGCTGTTGTGTCCGTGAGCTAATGGCTCACTGAGTTTCTCTGTGTGGCCATGACAAGACTAGGCCTCTTTGGTCCGTCATCTTGCCTCTGAGTCGCGTGTGGTAAAGTGAGGATGGGAGGTTATCACCAGAGGCATTCGCACATTGATAGAGAGAAGGATAGAAGAAACTGAGAGAGTGTAAGCAGGTAGATATATGTATGTAAACACAGGGGCAAGAGAGAAGAAGATTGAAAACAAAAAGAGGGGAAAAAAAGCAGGGTGATATGATTATAGTGAAGCAATGGACAAGAAGCAGCAGGGGTTGACTCATATCTCCTCAATAGCATCCCTCTCCTGTTAGCTGTGCCAGAGCAGCACAGACACAGCCAATCAGGTCCTGAGGTCTCTGGCAGCTATTTCCTGGAGAGGGATTACCGACCCCTCCTATTGGGCGGGACAAGGCCTCCTGGTCTGAATTCATCAACGACACGGCGTACGAGATGTAGGAAGCAGGTTAATAGACACTCATCAGACATCTGCCGCTGGGTTACCGTCCAATAATCTTCTCCCTGGATCTGCTGCCAGCAATTGATGACCACATTTTTTCCCCTAAACCCTTCAACTGCCCTCCCTCCCTCTCTCACCCTCTCTCTCCTCAACTCTCTGTTCCTCCCAACCTCTCTTCTAAATACACACTGTTACACACAGACAAATGCGCTCTTAGACGGGTCCGTGGCTGGGTAAACGCACACACACGTGCAACCTCTATCCTCTATTTCCAGCGCTACCCTACCTATCACCCCTTACATTCCTCTGATGGCAGCAGACTTTTTCAATTTGGAGGACCACTTCCGATGGAGTCTGGTGACAGATTTGGGAGGCTGGTGGTGGCTCAGTGTGGCTGTGTGATGAAAAGTCCACTGTCATACAAGAGCCAAGTGTAATCCCCCCTTCTAAAGAACATGGCCTACATCCCCCTGGCTTCAAACCACTTCCTGCTCACACCGTCAATGAGGAGTGACATTCTCTGGCTATGTCTGTCTTTCTTCTCTGTCTTTTTCATTCTGGATCTTCTTGATGCTTTCATGGCCTTTTCCTGTGTCTTTCTTGTCTTTTACAGTTTTATTTAGCAAGTGTCATGGAGCAGCAACAGTTAGGTGCAGTCAGCCTTTCTGTTACAATACACTTTTTGTGAAGTTCAGCAAATATGTCCTCACAGTCCGATAGCTGTTGTATGTGTGTCCTGAAAAAAAGGGTGTTCTCTGCCATTCTTAGCAGGAGATAATGGTTTTTTTTTTGGAGCCTTATGGGGCAAGGCCTCTCCTACTCTGCACCATGTCTGCAGCTTCCTGTACCGAACAGCAGCAAGAAACGCTCACTCTGCAGCTAAATCTGGGAACCAAAGCCTCCCCAGAAGTACACTGCACACTGAGGGGCAAAAACAACAAACACAATAATGACTACCTGACTTGAAGAAATCTCTGTCGACTGAGGGATCTCCGAATGATGATTAGAATCTCTTACCTCTTCCATATCCCCACCGATGAGGAGCAGAGCTACAACATGATGGCAGTGAAATGAAAATAACATCTGACAGGGTTCCCACAGTCATGAAAAAACGCAAAAAGTCATTTCTCAAGCTAATTTTCCAGGCCCGGAAAAGTCATGGTATTAATAAAAATCATTGAAAGTTATGGAAAAGTCATGGAATTTTGTTGTGTGTAATAAAATTGTTACAGTATTCTCAGGGTGGGAATCACCAGAGACCCAGGATACAATATTATCGTGATAATAAGGTCAAAAAACAACAAAATTGCAATTTCCAGCTTGTTGAAATATGTTGAGTATTAGTATAGCGCGTAATTTGCAGTAAATTGCAATTTATTACCTGCAAATTATGTCCCCAAAAATATTTTTTAACATCTATTAGCTAATAAGATACAGTATTAAAGATTAATTTTTTTTGCCTCAGTCATTTTTATTGCAGCAGATTGTGTTTACCATCATGTTTCTTAATTTTCTCCTTGCGTATTGTTTCTTTTTATGTGTACCAGCTAGATGAAATTATGTTTAAATGGAGTTAAAATCTGATAAGTTTGAAAAACAATGGGCAAGTGGAGCAAGAGACTTATATTTTATTGTTAGGAGTCTTTGAGAAGTCATGGAAAAGTTTTTAAAGTGCTCTTGAAAATGTTTGGAACCCTGATCTTGCTTCTGAAGGAGCACTGACAGAAGGGGTTTGTCTTTTGGGTGTTGAGTTCAAATATCAACAATCTTCTTCCAGAATTGCTAACCTTACCTTTAATGAAGCTCGCATAGTTTTTCTTTGCTGATCTCTGTCCAGGAAATATTACTTCCCTCAGAGGTTCAACACATGTTGTTCCAGAATATGTGCTTGTTATCAGATGCCTAATAGAAGCTTTGTCATGACTTGTTGCTTGTCTTCAAATATATATGAGTATGAATTGTCATGAATATGCATCAATTTTGTTCGATTATATATCAATAACAACCCCCCACCAGACCTCAAATGTAGTCTTTTTTTACCAAAAAATAGTTTTTTCTATTATTTATTTTCAGCACTCAAGGCTTGTATTAAACTCCAGGGCATATAATGACTCTCCTAATGATTGCATCCACATAACTCCAGTGAAAATCATGTGGCTCCTCTGTTATTGACTGTTTTCTCAACCAGGTTCAGAGGGCAAGTAGAGAGTGAAGCTCCCTCTCTGCCAGGTTATTTATGACTTTTCTTCCCTAAAGTTATTTTTCTTTCTGTGATTGCGGAGTGGTGTGTTAAATCCGACGTGTCGGGAGATTACTCAGCTGGCCGTCAAGTGCACATGGTCAATTTGCCATGATGAGAGGAACTGGATCACACAACCCCTGGAATCCCTCAGTAGAATCTCTGGGGATAACTCCTCTCCCTCTCTCTCTCTCGCTCTCTCTCTCTCTCTCTCTCACACACACACACACACACACACATATTCACGGAAGACGCCAATGTGGTAGTCATTTCAGCCGCCAAAATCAAATGGAGGCTCAATCGTTTCCACATTTCTTAAGATAACATTATGAGAGGGAGAGAGATCGGAGGGCCGGGGCAATCAAACATGTTCTGTTTGGTGATGTTTCTATGGAAGGAGAAATAATGGGGTCATGGGATGAAAGGTGAGACATGTGTAAGAGCAGTTCCTGGGTTCAACTATAGGACAGTGCCACTTGTTTCTAACTTCACACACGCACAGTTCAGTGCTGTCAAAGGCAGCCTGTTACAGATGCCCTATGGCCACTCCTCGTAGCAATTAGTGCAATTGGACCTAATAACTTTGGGAATTACTAGAAAAACAGGAGAGGAGGGGTCAAAAACAAAACCTGTAGGGTACCAAGAACATGCTGGAGTATTTAAGTACACATCCTTTGAAAACTTTGAATGAATGATGTGGATGTACATGCACAAATATTAAGAGATCACTGTCTGTTGTAGCTTTCGTGCTATCTGTTCACGAGACATTAATTTTCTGCTGAAGTTTCCTGAAATTCTCTGATGCGTGAGAGGGTGTGGCGACTAGCAAAAGAGTTATTCATAACTGCTGATCCTTTTGTGTGAGGGATCCGTGCTGGACAGGGGCGCGTTGAATGCAGGCTGGTACTCGTCTTTGGATCTCAGATGGACTTTGGGACTTGTAGAATGGGCAAAGGGGCGTTAACTCCGTTCACACTTGAGTTCTGCCCAGCCATGCTGAACCTCCCGGCCTTCATCTCTTCTCTAGGCCATCATGCAGCGACAGAGTAATGAAGTGGGGACCATTACGGTCACTGTGGCTAATACTGGGCTAATGGAGTTCAGATAGAGGACCAGCCCACCTCCACCCATTAAAACAGGCTAGAGCAGTTAAGACACAATTAAGAACTGGGAAGGCTGAACCTTTGGAGCTATTCTTTTGAAATGCAAATATGCTCTTCATTTTTGTGGGTGACACATCACTCGATCTGACTTTTTATGCTCCAAGGAATAGTGAGCCTTGTGTGTGCTGACATTCTGAAAACTATGAATATGGTACATTATGCTTTACACAATGTGATGCAGTGCAGTGTTTGCAAAGTCCAGAAATGATTTTCGCCTGGGCTTCTTGCATGCCGAGATGAATGCATACACTTGCTAACAAACAAGTTTGCTGTAATCTTGGTCACAGTCTGCCTGAGCCTTTAATGAGGGCCTTTTTGTCACGAAGGATCTCCTTCTGATCCTCGGTGAGAAGTGAAATTTCTGCAGTCAGCAGTCAGCACTTCCCTACACAGTAGCTTGCTGCTGCAGAAATCCACAAGCCAAGAGATTTTTGAGTTCCAATGCCACCATATTGAGGCTTCTGTCACATTCCATGTTCAGACTGGCCTCTGCCTTGGCCACAAGATTTGCTACACTCCTAACTCCTGATGCCAAGAACTGTCTTCCTCTGACTTCTGACATCAGCCATCTTTAAACACTTTGCAGTGCGCTGCATTCTCTCGAATTTCTCTCCTTTCCTGTCTCTGTCTTCTCTCTCACATTCTCTCTTCTGCGCTCTCTCTTTCATTTGCTTTTCCCCTTTGTGTTCCTCCTCAGCGATCTGGCTTACAGCTGAAGCTGATTCAGGCATGGAAGGGATCAGATGATTTCAGCTGGAAAAACTGCATTCTTTTTGCATATTGCTTTGAACCCTGCTATTATCCAGTTGCCTGTTTTACAGTAATACCCTTAAACAGAAAGAACATGATGGAGAAACCTTTGCAAAGTCTGTTTCTGGTCCAAAAGCACTTAATTTAAAAAAAATATGACAAAGAATATACCAGTACAGCGATTGGTCGACGCCCAGAAAATAATGGATTTTCTTTGGTATTGTCTGTCTCACAAAAACGGTATTTAAAAAATAAATAAATAAATTATAATTTAGAAGACCCTCCTTTTGCTTGCTGTGAACAACTGCAAGATCCACAGTGCTCATTTGCTGACAGAATTCACAATGATTGTTTCTTTGCGAAGTAAGAACACTGTAAATGGCACATGTCAAAGATAGCTCTATTATGATAACATGTGTTGTACATGATGAGGGTAGTTCATATAATGTTTTGTTACGTGTTGGACACAGCAGAGGTGAATACAGGGTGTAACCCTTTGGGGGTCCCGAGAGGTTTTGGGGTGATCGAGAATGGGCGATGGGCGTTTCTCTCTGTTCACACTTGATCTCTGCCCAGCCATGCTGAACCCCTCGGCCGTCCTCTCTTCCCAGGGCCATCATCTCCACTGTTCTCTATGCAGCAGAGTAATGGAGTGGGGAACATTGGGGTCACAATAGCTAATGACGATCAAACAGACGCCTAGCCCACCTCTACCTATTTAGTATGGAAGTAAATGAAAGATTCTTAAAGGACAATGTACAGAAAGTGTTCAAGCACCAGTGGTTTTACTGCAATCTGAGCTGCTCATGAAATACATTTTTTATAGTGCTTAATGCTGGTCTTTATATTACCAAAAATGTAACTATTTGAATTTAATATTGACATTTGCAGAAAAAAATGCTTTTAGTCTGATTTAAAATGTACTATTTAAGCAACCAGATAGGTTGCTTGTCTTCTACATCTTAGTTTAGCTGCAATTACTCTTTTATTGCTCTAAATTGAGTATTGTTTTATTATAATTATTTAAAATAAGTAATGTGTATGTGTGAACCTCACACTCTGTACATATTTTTCTTCATTTTTAAAACTCCTTTCCCAACATATTCCAGCCTGTCTGTATCTCTTCCTGGTCAGTAACTATAGGAGGAAGGCCATTATTGCAGATAGAGGTGTTAGCCGTGCTGGGCCGACCTGTATTGATCGCCTCTGAGAGGACGCTGAGCGGGGGAGAAGGACTATTTGCTTTAAAGTTCAATGGCTCTCCACTGCTGTTAGTGTTGCAGCCACAGGAGCAATCGATATCTGGACAGGGACCCGTGTCACGAGACACGCTCCCCATTTAGAAACATCATAATACTGTGCTGATGCTGTTACCCCACGGCCAGAGCTTGTGTTTAGATTTTTTTTTTTCTCTTTACCCCCCTCCCTTGTATCTTGGTTGTCATGTTCCCCCTTTGCACCTTACAAGCTGCTTTCTTATTTTATACTGTAGGCTGGGTTTTAGCATGGCGGGCTGGAATCAGTGTGAATTGTAATTATAGATGATACACATGGCTGGAAGGGAGAGATAGAGAGAAAACACAGAGCAGAATAAAAGGCAAACAGTCATTTGCAGCAAAGGTAGGTGTCACAAGGTAACTGATTATGTAAAGAACACAGTGAAGGTGTTCAGTGGTGTGTGTTTTTGTGTGTGCACTCCTGCACACCCCTTTTTTGCCTATGAAATAATAAAAAAAAAATAATAATAAAATGCCCTCACTGCATTTCTTGGCTGTGGTTCAAGTGCTAAGGGGAAAGAAAGAAAAAGGGCGCGATTGTTTCTAGTTCAAGGTGTGTAATGCACAGAGGCGTACATACATAATGGGGTATTGTCAGGGGGTTAGTGTGAGGATATTAATGCCCTGGTTTGTCCATGCTATTTGGTGCAGTGTCGCTCCCCGAAGGGAACAGTGAGAGTAGTCTGCTCTAACTACTCTACCCCCTCCACACCCTCTTCCCCCAAGGCCCCGACTAGAGGTCACTCTGTTTAGCACAAGAGGCGAAGCCCATTTTCGCCATGATGTACCAAATACATTCCTCTCCTTGCTTCCGTTGGTAAACATAAATGCCCCGCCTTGCCTCATTGTGTCCCAAGTGTTCACCCGGTTTTTAAACCCTCTCAGTATCTCTGCTCATCCCTCTGTGTAATCCTGCTCTTCCCGTATGCATATGCATAGCTGCTCTATGGCTGTGCGTACATTTGCATCAGACCCCCCTTTTACCCCCAACTACCCCCACCTCCTTCTACCAACACTCCTACCTCTGCCAACACTCCTCCCCATAGCCTCCCAATGAACCTGTTTGTATTTGAACATTTTCACTGGCATTTGAACTCATCCCATCGATTTCTTTATGGCGAGAGGTTGTGAGGCAGTTCCTTAAAGGGGTTGAAATCGACCATCTAAATATTTGACTAAGAGGTCAGTGAGATCGTGGCAGGCCTGAGCGAGAAATACGGAGAAAGACGGAGGCGCAGCGTGAGAGAAAGGGGAAGTGGCTGGGCATCTCTGACAGGAAGAGGCTTGAGGGAAGATCCAGCCGGAGAAGGAGTGCTGCAGCAGGATGCAGGGAGGAGAAGGGAGCAGAGAGGCTGCAGTGCTGGACATAGGTTGCATTTTACTTAGGCTCCACAAGAGGGTGCTGCTGGACAATCCATCCCAGGTCTTTAAGAGGAAGAGGGAAAGAACTTCCAAAACACCACATATATTTATACATATTCACATTTAAACAACCTCCACGCTTTCAAATAAAGTTATGTACTTCTACTTAAGTTGCAGTCCTGGAAACTAAATTGATTTTCCTTGCACTTCTCTAAGTACTGCTATTGTGCATGTGTGACAGTAATTACATGCTAAGCCGTCAGTGACATCAAGCAAAATTGACTTCACTCTTCCCTAGCATTGTCAATCCATCGTTTTGCCTGAACAAAAATGTGTTCCAGAGATAAATCTGAATGGAGAGGGGTCTTGACCGACACAAGGAAGAAATGTGAAATAATGAATCTAATTGAATGTCTATTAAAATTATAATTTCTGCCTGATTGGGAAAGTGAGTGGCAGTGTCCAGAGTATTACCTGCCACAGTGTTCCTCTCTTCACCAAAGACAAGACACTCTCCTTCCTTTCTCTTGCTCTCTCTCCCCATCACTCTGTCATCTCTCTCCTTCTGTCCTCATCTACGCATCATTTCAGACCTCTCGTTTTGATTCACATAGAGTTCCATCCCAAATTGCGGCATTAGGATATACCGATGACAACATTTGCACTACAATCCCCTCCCATTATGCCCACCATGACAATAGCCCCAGGGCACACAGGGGGGGCTCATGTACAATCTCCTCTGGATCCTTTACGCTGAAATGAATAATGCATACAAATATTCACTGTAAAACAAGTGTGTGTCCTCAGTTATTAGCTTAGCACAAATTATGTATTTTACTGTACGTTTGCTATCACCGGCATATGTTCCTTGTCAAGACAATGGTTCCTAGATTTTGTAACTCAAAGAAAAAAAGAAAGGATTTACATCAGAAACATTAGAGCAACGCTTGTATTCACAATAGCTAGGCTCTACATAATCCACTTGTTATTGGGAGTTGTTTAAATAATGGTAATTACTGATCTCTTTACATTGCATTCTCCCCCATTAACAAGCTGTGTATCTCCCCCTCTCTTCCTCCCTGTCTCTTTTCTTGCACTACAGTTGTGTGCTGCCGTGGTGTCTGTAGTCTGGTGTCTGTTGTCATGGTGTTCAGAGCCCATGCCAGATGTCATAGTTAACTTTGAGGGAGAGAGAGAGAATCATGCTAGAGGCTATTTTGTTGTCAGTGATTTAGATGAAACACAGAGATGTTAAAATGTTAGACTTGCCCCACAAAGCTTCCCCTTTTTTCTTGCCTTTTTTATTTTTTGAGAGAGAGATAGTAAATTTACCTTGAGGGTACACAGCCTTTTGCTCTGTTAAATACAAGCGACTCGTAAAGCATTGTTTGAAATCGGCATGAACAAGTAGTTATCAGAGAAGAACTGGAAGTGGCTATGATAAAATTGTATTTATGTTCTTTTAATATAATTCTAATAAAAGAACATAGGCTGGAGTGAAAAATATTAACCACATGTAAAATTACTTTGCCCACCCTTGATTTTACCTGACATGTTTTATGTTAATATGTCAGGATTTTTTTTTTTACGCTCAGACTAAGCTGTGTTAATATGGCTTATAATGAATGATCTCATTCTGAGAAGTATTTTCTTATACACAATGATTTAAATACAATTCACTATAAAATGTTAATAAAGGTCCATTTTCATACAGTTATAAACTGTAGCTTCTTAGAGAGAAAAGGGAAATATGAAACATGAACAAGGTTTAATGAATTACAAGTTAACAGTTAATATAAATGCATGTATATATACTGTATCTGTTTATATATGACATGTAATAATGTATTACATACACAATTAAATATATAGCAAGCATACTGTAAATGATTTTAAACTGGACTCCTGAAATGTACTTTTTATTACTACAAGTTGCTTCATTGAATTGGTCTTAAACTTGTGCTGTATCTGCACAAAAAGCATAATCATAAAAAAAAGCATATCATTAAAACTTCCTTTATGATTTTCTAAAATCAATAACTGCATAATAAGATATTGCGGAGTTACAGAAATGCTGATTCCTACTATTTATTATATTCCATATTTGTATTTATTCATAATTGAAACTATAGATATTTGAAAATGAAGTAAAACAAAAAATTTTAATATAGTTGTTGGTAAATCAAATTAATTAATTATGTTTATTATTCTATGAATATGTAGATTTTGTAGATACTGTACAGAGTGGAGCTGCTGTGAATGAATTAGACTGTAACATTTTACATTTAGGCAATAATTCATCAACAAACTTTTATTGGTTTAATTTATGGGAAAGCAATTTTCACTACCAGCACTGTGGTAAACATCGTTAATCAAAATACATTATTATAATGAAGCTGTTTTAAAATGTTTATTAAAGGAAATAAAAAAGGGGTTACCCTTGCTTTGTGCATCTTTCCATTGTCGTGATAATTAATAGCTAAACTGAACGTTTTCTTTGCCAATGCAGATGAGGGTAGAGTGCCAGAGTACGAAGAATAGTTGGACTATAAATTTAACAATAGGTAGGCTTAACCTTAAGTGATACACGGTATGTAATATTACAGGAGCAGTCCCATGCAAATGCACCCCACTGCCTCACACAATGCTGGAGACCACAGCCAATTAAATCCATCCGTGTAAATGCCAAACTAGTCGGCTCATGCTTATTGGACAGTGGGTGGCCTCTGGATTTTCACATTTAGTGTTTAATAGTGTTTTGAGGGAGGTGATGTGTTTGTGTGTGTGTGTGTGTGTGTGTGTGTGTGTGTGTGTGTGTGTGTGTGTGTGTGTTTGTGTGTGTGTGTGTGTGTGTTGCTTCAAGATGAAATTATGATTTTGAACTGTTTTGGTGAGCACAGTGAGTCATCCTTGTATCCTTGGCATCCTGGGTGGCCCCAACAGTGTTTGCGTGTTATATTTGACTTGTACAAACAAAATAATTGTAATGCAAAGACATTCAATGGCACCGAAAAATGTTCTTTGCCTTTGTTACAGTTGCTCAAAGTATCTGTCCGTGTCTGTTGGCCAGTAATTTAGCTGACCTTATGAAATACTCAACAGCTCTGTACCATGACTTACGTCACAAAGTGAGGTGTTAACCCCCACCCAGTTCAATTTGTGTCATTTGGTGATAGCCTTCTCTCTCTCTCTTGCGGCAGGGATGAGGAATCACCGACCACCACCACACCCTTGAGTGCCATTTGTTAATGAAGGCCAAAGTGTTAGATGATAAATATGGTTGAAGAGAAATGGCACATGTAAGTGATCTCATTTAGGAGCATTACATTTGAATTTATTGGGGTACTTAGAGGGGACAGAGAGGCCATGACTCTGAGGGGGAGGGGAAGGGTGCTGATGACTGACTTATAATAGACAGTAGGGTAGGGCAACTTAGCAACAAAGATATATACAGCAACAAGGGAGGGATGCGAGGTCTGTGTGTTTATGTGGTATTGTGCGTGTGCTAACATACATAACACGTGTTCACAATTGTTTAGGTTTTTAAAGTGTGTGGTGCAAGTTTAGAAGATAAACAATCTGTTGTTTTTATCCTCACCACTTTAATATAGGCTCCATTGTTGTGGGAGCGTAATGTCAGCCTTGTGTTTTATTACCTTCCCATCTATAGACAGTAAGATATGGAGAAAACACGGAACAAGGCATTCAGATATGCGTAATACCACTTAAATTTTATTATAACATTAATATGAAACACCGTGCCCATCTACTTTTCAAAGTCATATTTTATGCACTGAATTTTTGGAAACCATTTCAATAATCATTAACATCATAAAACACTATTTGGGTGTTAAACCAGTAAAACATTGGATTGACAAACAGAAACAACAAAAACATGTTTATTAAACAGGCATTGATTTGTGTAGGGACATGTTTGTGGAACAGTTTTTACTTGGTGCAGGACTCATTTTTCTCTGCCTAATCCTCGCATCAGAGAAAAAGAGCTTTGCAGGAGTGAGTTGCCTGCTTGCATCGTTCACGGTTAATTTATGTTTGGTTTTGTTACAGTAACTACACCTATATTGTGCAGTCAACTATTCAGGAGTGTCCTACAGTATCTATAAACATTGGCAGAGTGAGACATGTGGAATAAAAGACCTGCAATACCTCCAACTGGTTTGACACAATTTGGATTGCAGAAGACGAACAATATATTCAATCCATTTCTTGGCCCCGATGCATTTAGTAAATACAGTGCCTGGTTGGTAAGAGGGATGTTGACAGAAAATCAAAAGCAATGTAGCAGCAGCGTCCTATAATGGAGACTTAGCTCTACTTTACACTCCTCTTACAAAGATCTACGATTTGAAAACAATCAATCCCTTCATGAGAGCTTGTTATTTTCTCCTATAATAAGAGTAACGGCTTTTCATCATTCTTGCACAGCACTGATTGTGTTTACACTGGGAATGTAAGCATTCATGGCACAAGTGTGAATAGAAGAAGAGAATATAGCGAGGTTTTTATTTGTAAAAATCCCACTATTTCTTTTTTCCCCCCTTCCTTCACTTCTCTGTTGAATTTGTTTTGCTGTCGTCAGATATTACTGAGGACTGAAAATATCCTCATGGCGTATTGACGGCTCGACATTAAGGTGACACAGCATGGCACAGGGTATTGGGTTGCTGGGTGTCTCCTCCTTGTCTTTAAATCAAGGCAAATGAGTTTGAGATTAATCACAGTATTTCTTGATGTAGACAAGGGACAGTTTGACAAAATATCCTGTTCATTTGTGTTGCTGTTTGTGGTCACTTTTGCCTCTATTTATTCCTGAAAGTTGCCGTTACCAATTCTCACTTCCTGTAACATTCTGCTTATGTTTTTGTGTGATGCTGTATCTGTTTCCTGACATTACACAGAAACATCTGGAGTCTCTGTTGAACCAGGTGTTGATATAGCAAATAAGCTTCCTAAGTAAATGGTTAATGTTTTGACTCACTGCAGACCAGTGGACCGGAGGAAATGTTTCTTGTTAAGGCCCAATAACACACTAAGAGGACATCGTTTGTCTCTTTCGGCAAGATTCTGCCTATGGCACAGCCTCTATTAGGCCCTGTTGCGTTTCTTCTCACAAATGACCGTTTAACCGTCTTTTCGGCACCCTGACGCCTCGCCTGTTATTACCACCATTGTCTCTCTTTCTGCTGTATACATGTGTGAGGCTGGGCCCTTTAATATGCGGAGAGCTTTTCCTAGGCTTTCCTACGGGCACACTGGTCTGTGTTTACTCCTCAGTCAAAATGCCTCCTTTCCACAAGTTTGACATGCCTTTTTGTTGCCATGGTAAGCCCTCCCTTAAAATATATATTTCTGCTTTTGGCCTGGATGTTTTTTTATCTCAGTGGTTTAGAGCCTGTTGCCCCCAGGGCCAGATTTAAATGTGTGTGGGTCTTCAAGGATTTCTCTGCAGAAAAGCCGTTTGGATTGCAGCCTCACTGCCATACAAGTGCGACCGAATTGTGTCATTTCAGGTTTTTGAGCCATCGTTGGAACCAAAGGAAAGTCCAAAAGAGAAGCAAAAAACACAAGACAAAAGCTGATGAAAATGGACCAGATTGGATTATGTCAGACTTGGCATGTGCCTCGTTATGAGGGAAGTCTTCGTTCTGTCTTATCACACTCTGCCTTACAGCTAAATGAATTTAAAAAAAAAAAAGGCAAAGCACAGCTCGGTTCCTTGGAAAACAACAGCCAGATCGTAACTGTAAATACTGGCTTAAAGTGGTGTGGGCTCCGCATGATTTTCAGTCACAAAACAGGAAGTGAGAGGAGGAAAAAAAAAAAAAAAACATACACGGTGTGCGACTGCTCTAACTTTGGGAACATGGACCACTTTTTAAGTAGTTGTAGATGGGGCAATCTTTTTAATACTTGAGATGAAAATTTCCCTGAAAACACTTATTTTTGGCGCTTTTTGTCACAGACTTGGATTGCTACCTGAGTACCTACCCATGGGTCCTTATGTTTAGAGAGGCACTACAGTGTGTTCAGGTGGGTTCAACTCAGGGTGTATGCATGAAGATCTATGAAATAGGTGTTTTTGTGTGGTTTGAATCTCAAAGACAGAAACTGGACAAATGCCTCCCATTCATAGTCACACCAAATAAATAATTAAAGAATAATCAAAGAAATGACAACTTACTAAATAAATAGATTACAGGGTGGTTCTGTTTGGGGCAACAGATCCTTTTTTATGCAATTTTATAATCATGTATTTTGTTTAGCTTCTTTTGCTCTCATTTCTGCATCACTTTTAATTAGTGCATCTCATCCTCCACGTTTCCGAGAGCCAGGAGGCTGCCTATTTGCAACGTTCAACAGGTAATCAAGGCTGATTAAGCACTAAACATAGTCTAATTGCATTAGATCTCAGAAGCACACTATAACCACCATAACTGCAAACACACATAGTCTCTCAGAAAAAAAGTGAGATTAAAATCTCAGAAGAGGAAGTATTTACTTCTTAAGATGGGAGAGAGAAGCTTATGATTGTACATTTGAAATATAAAACTCAAACATAAGGCCATAAAATGTACGTGCGGGGGAAACCATAGACTGTAAAAAAGAAAAAAAAAAAAAAAAAAAGTAGCCATGATGTCACCCATTGGTTTGTGGACTCCTGCTTTGAAGCCTCAAGTTTGGCATTTTGACTGTCGTCATTGTGGTTTTTTTGGAGCCAGAAGTGACCATATTTGGACGAGAAGCCTGCGTTGTGGAGGAGTGAGGTGCGGATCTGACTGAGAAATTGAGGACACTATCAGCAGACAGCCTGTCTCTCAAGGTGGCCTGTTCTGCTGTAAAGTTGGGCATTGTAGGGCTGTCTTGGCTGACACGCCTGTTTAGTGGTGCGTGGACGTTGGGTACGGTGCCTGTGGAGTGGCAGACCGAGATGGTAGTTCCCATTTTCAAAAAAGGGGACTGGAGGGTTTGTTCCAATTATCGGGGTATCACACTACTCAGCCTCCCAGGAAAAGTTTACTTCAGGGTGCTGGAAAGGAGGCTCTGACCGATTATCGAACCTCGGATTCAGGAGGAACAATGCAGGTTCCGTCCGGGTCGTGGAACAGTAGATCACCTCTTTACCGTTGCGAGGCTGCTGGAAGGGGTTGCGGGAGTTTGCTTATCCGGTCTACATATATTTTGTGGACAGGCTTTTGACAGGACTCCCTTGGGGAGTCCTGTGGGAGGGGGCACTGCGGGAACACGGGGTACTATTGGTTCGCTGCTGGAAGCCATCCAGTCCCTGTATAACCAAAGTGAGAGCTGTGTCCACATACTCGGCATAAAGTCAAACACGTCAAACAAGTCACACGTTCCCGGTGCATATTGGCCTCCGACAGGGTTGTCCCCGTGTCTCCGGTCCTATTTGTGATATTCATGGACAGGATCTCAAGGCGCAGCCAGGGGAGGAAGGGGTCTGGTTTTGGGACTTCAGGATTGCATCTCTGGACAGGTGGTTTGGTGCGGCATCCGCAGTGATGCAGGGGTTGCCTCGGACTGTCGTGGTGAAGAAGTAGCTTTGCAGGAAGGGGAAGCTCTCGATTTACCAGTCCATCTATGTTCCAACCCTCACCTATGGTCATGAGCTCTGGATAGTTACCAAAAGAATGAGATCATGGATGCAAGCAGCCAAAATGGGCGGCAGGGTGGTTGGGCTCAACCTTAGCGATAGGGTGAGGAGCTCGGACATTCGGGCGAGGTACGGAGTGGTGCGCTGCTCCTTCACATCAAAAGGGGCCGGTTGAGGTGTTTTGGGCATCTGATCAGGATGCCTCCCGGGTGCCTCCCTTTAGAGGTGTTCAGGGCACGTCCAACTGTTAGGAGGCCCCAGGGCAGACCCAGAACACACTGGAGGGATTACATATCCCGTCTGGCCTGGGAACGCCTTGGGGTCCCCCAGGAGGAATTGGAAAGCATTGCTGGGGAGAGGGATGTCTGGAGTGCTCTGCTTAGCCTGTTGCCCCCATGACCGGGCCTCGGATAAGCAGACGACAATGGATGGATGGATGGATGGATAGAAGTTTGGCATTTAATGGAGGACCTAGGGGATTTATTGGCTTCTGGAGCAAGCCTCAAATAGCAGTTCAAAGAACTGCAGTTTTTGGCACTTCCATGTTGGCGTTATATTTTTCACCCCCGGAGGTTGCCACTTAAGAGAAACCAAAGTCGTTATTTTAGTAAAAAGCAGATGTGTTGTTATTAATATTTTCATAGAATTGGTGGACCTTTAAGTCTTACCTCATAATTATGGATCTACTATTTACGTTTAAAGCCAAGACAATACAGAATTGGTTTGTGTGAATATGTGTTAGTGAACATGCTCTGTTCACTCTGTTATGTCTGAACTCCTTCTGTATCACTGTGAATCCCTTTAAGTGTGCTGTGACATGTCCTGAAGTCCTTGTTTAGCACCTCCCTCAGTGTGCTCAGGGTGTGAACTGATACCTAGTGTCAGCTAGCGTCAGGAACAGAATGGCGAGAGAGAGAGAGAGAGAGAGATATCTGAGGTCTACATAAATGAAGAGGCTGCTAGGATTAGCCCTGAGAAAGTATGAAGCACACTGGGGAGAAAGAAATGGAAATGGGAAGAAATAAAGAAAGAAAGAGAGGAGAGCGAAAGAGAGAGATGGGGCTTTAATGGGAGGTTGTCAATTTTCTCCAATTTAGCTCAGGAGGAAGCTATTTTCTTGGAATTAGATGGCTGGATCAATGTAGCTTTCCAGCAATTTATTAGTGCATGGTGACATCAACTGTTGCTCCATTCATCACCAGGCAGAAAAAAACAAAAACAGTATTTTCACAGGGCTCAACCTTATCACCACTTGTCAGTTAATCATGCATTTAAAGTAGAGGACAAGAGTTCAGCAGTGAAACACTGTGATTAAGCCCTTTGAACTCAACCAGGAAAGAAATCAGTTCTCTTAATCCCAGCTCCTATGTGATCGTCATAGCTAGAGGATGCAGACCTCTGCAGCCAACTGCAGCACCATTACTAATGCAATCACTCCGCTGATCTGAACTTCAGAACCTTGAACCAAAATAAATAGATAAACATGTCTAAGATTCGCTACAAAAGAAAAAGAAGGTGCGAATGAGTCATGCGCTGAGCGTTCATCTGATGTGGACCTATAGAACTCTACCAGCTGGTCTCGATAGCCTCAGGTGATATGAGCTATGTGATACATGATCTTTTGATCGTACAACAAGTATTGCTGCTCTCATTAGCACAGGTCATGCTCTGGGCTTCATGTCAGTCCACACTTTTCATCATCTAACCCAGCAAGACTAGAATAATCAGGTTGAAAAGCTAAGTGCTATATACATAGAAGGGAAATAATGAATAGTGTATAGTACAGAATGTAGTGTAAGCATATTTAAAGCAGTGTGGGTGTATGGTTTGGATCTCAAGAGTTTAAGGGCATCTTCCGCTAAGGACATCCAATTCAACATCTGGAACATTGCAGGCTATGCAGAGATCCGTTGCAGTATTCCCCAAACTCATAAACAGTCTAGATCAAGGGCCAAACACACCTCTGTTTCTATCCCAGAGAAATCTATTGCCACAATTTATCAACTTTGATTGGTTAACACTTGGACTCTCAAAATGGAGCCCTTCATAATTTAGAAGCTGCTCTAAATGCAGTTGGCCGGGCTACATCTAAATGTTTAAAAGTCAAGTGAAGGAAGGAGGCGGTTAGACCTGAAGTTATGTCCTCCAAGGGAACTTTACAAAGATCCTCTCCCAGATTTATAGCCACTTACCTTGGAGCCTGAGTCGATATTCATAAACGTGGCTTCAAACAAAGCCCCCCATCCACTACCCCTGCTTGTAAATAAATACAGATATGCCTCTTTTACAGACAGCAGCAATCTAAAATATTACCACCAGCATAATTTTACCACACACATTAATATTTTACAGCACATTGTATTTTACCGCATTGAATCTTAAACTTTCATGGCTGGCCCCAAGGATTTTATTCCTTAGGAGTCTGTATCATTATTAGCTAAGATGTATAGCAGGTACAGCAGACGATCGCCTTGCTTTTGTACTCTTCACCATTTCATAGACAATATTTTCATGAAATCAATAGAGTAAACAGTGCTATCCCATTCTGTATCATTAATAAACACCCAAACCTACATGAACATTTTTGTGCAAAGTCGGCTGCATTCTGCCCTTGCGAGATACAAAATACAGTTAAATCATACACAACCATGTGTATTTAACTAGTCGCACAGTGTACTGTGACATGCTGCATAACAATCCAATGCAGTTTGTTTTTGTAGAATGTATCAGTTCATTAAATTTACCATCTATAGAGTTATAAATTCTGCATGTGATGGTAAGACCCCATTAAATCTGCGTTGAAGTGTTTAGATTTTTTTTTTTATCTAAACAAGTAAAACCCAACCTGTACAGTATCTGCCTCATTATGATGGGAGTAAACTCTTAACATCTGCATGTGTGTGTTTGCATCTGTGCTGGTGTGTGTGTGTGCCTGTGTAGTGATTTAAGTGGTTTTAGTGTCAAAACAAGTCTAATGAGCTGGCACAATAATTATCAGCCATTTTGCTCTCACTTTAGCTAATTGAGGCTTTATATTAGAGTTAATACCACTGCCTATGTACACTGTGTTACACTTAGCAAAAATATTTGGCCAGAAATAGTGCTGCAAATAATTTAGATTTTTAATTTGTGCATGTCAGTGTTTTAATGTCTCCCTATTAACCATACTTATGAGCTTTGACAATCCCCCACAGATGGAGGTCATTGATCAACTCCTGTTTAGTGTATTTTTTACATGCAAACAACTACTGTGTATAATAGTATCAAAGTCAAAAAGGACAGGCAGTGGACTCACTTGCTCAAGTTTTGCTTTATAGTTTATTCTTTTCAACTAAAACCTAATTTTTTTAATAACCCATGTAGAAAAAAAAGACTGGTGTTATTCTAATGCTCTGTATGCTATACAACGGCTATCATATACCGTAGAAGTAATATTAAGGATCTTCTCTCTTTATACATTCTCCTTACTCCTTTTTTTCTAAGTTGTCTATCATGTTTCTGCCTCTCTTCCTCCTTTCTCACTTTGCTCCATGTATTTAAAGCGCTTTGTGAAATTCCTGTCTTATCCAGGTGAGTATGAGCTGATCCCCAGGCCCTTTGCTCTTGTCAGGAATCTCCCAGGCTATCGGGCTCTCCTGGGGCCCTGTTTCACACACCAAATTGATGTCTCCGACTGGAAATGACACTTTCAGCAGGATTTGCCATTCTAAACCACCTCAAACCCATGTGATCTCACCCATTCACTCTCAGAGGGATTGCCTTGAAATGCACCATAGCTTCAAAAGCCAATGAGCATAGCATGCTTGAATGAAAAGCTGATACATATCCTATCAGGAGAAAAAAAAAGAAAAGATATTCTAAAATGCTGGCAATGTAGAACAGTACTTTTTTGCTCTGAACAAAGACCAACAGTCCCATGAATAAGTAGGTATTGCCTGGGGGAAATGCAATGGTGGGTAAAAGGGAGTGGAACTAAAAGAAATCAATAACCACATAAATTTTCATGTGTAGGTGCTTGTCCATTATTTGGTTTATCTTGTTAATATCTGTCTCAGTCCGTCCTTCCATGAATACAGACACAGATGGTATGATTAATACATACCATTCAAATCTCGCCATCTTCTTCTTACACTCCATTTAAAGGAGGAGCATGGTGACCATGTTGCTTTGCTTAAGGACTAGTTATGATATAATTTGACGCTGGAGTAGAGGGAACAGGGAAAAGGTGTGACCAAGAATCCCTCCCTTGACTTATTTTCATCCCCAAGTCTTTTTGGGGCTGCACGTTTCTCCTAGGGAGCTCTACAGAGTGGCATAATGGATAAGGGCAAGGGTGTGAAAGGAGCACCTTAAGGCTCCTCATTCAACTCTTCCAATCTCTCCTGCACACACTCTTGAGCTGTGAAGGCCTTCTTTCTTTGCCCTGCTAGCATGGGAGCCCTGTAATAGGCTCTAATTGATAGGGAGGTGTTGGGGTCTTTCTGTATGGGCTGAAGGGATGAGAGTAAGAGAGAGAAAGAGGGGGGAGAGAGAGAGAGAGGATTACATGCGGGCATGTGGGGTGGAGCAGGGGAGGAGGAGAGGCTGCGGAGCGGTCTAGGCCCCATCCGTAATGAGTCATTAATTTCCTAGCGGTTTTGTGGCGGTTGGCTCATTACTGGTCTGCAGAGGAGCAGGAACAAAGCTCTGGGTAGGTAGGAGGTGAGCTTAAATAGTTGGGGCTCAACACTTCCCAACAAAAGGAGGAAGAGAACGTTGAATGGCACTTGGAACAGATGCAGTAAAAAGTGGCAGATGCAAATTGCGGGAGAGCAAGTCTTCCTTCAAGCACTTTTCTCTTTTTATTTTGTCAGACTGCAGCCTGAGAGTCTAATTAGTTAGTGAGGTGTTTCACTTCTGATAGGGCTGTGTCTCGTTATTGTCACAAAGAGGATTCGTAGAAATGGGAGGAAACACATATGTTCTGCAGTCCCCAGTGGAAGCTGCTCACTGCAATAGTTTAATTGATTTGATTATTTATTTTACCCTACATAAATTGAAAGGTGTGCAATATTTCCGTGCTTTGAAATGGTGCTATATATAGTTTAAAATGTGATAAAACACTATGAAGATGATGCCCTCAGGTAATTAATTATATTTTTAATTATGTGTTTATATTCCTCTCCCTACAGGCACAATGATTATGGACAAATTGGCAGTGGTTTTGATGAAACTGTGGTCGTCCCTCGCTTTGTTGAGCGTGTGGATCATGTGTCGAAGGTCACCTGTGGGGCAAACCACAATCTTGTGCTGACAGGTACAGTAATGCACTGTGCAGAGCTGCTATGACACAGAACATGCAATTGACATATTAGCATTAAATAGTTTAAAATATTTGCCTTTTAAAAATGCAGCAATTTCTATCTGTCTATTTTTTCTTTAATTTGATTCAGTGGATTCTGTCTTTGACCCTTTACCTATTATGCTATTTTTTAATTTCATAAAACACAAGCACTAATCAGCTGGACGATATCTTAAAGAAATGGAGCTGACGTCACTTCTCATGAGCTGTCACCATGTGTTTCAAAGTTCACCTACTTTACTCAATTTTATGCGAATATCAGAGCCCTCAAGCCCCTGATCGGCACATCATCTGAGAGAGAGACAAGGAGGGAGAGAGACAGAGTTAGCGAGAATATGGCCCTGGCTCCTGATCCATAACAGTCATTGCCTGTTACATACATTTCAGAATTCATTCAGGCTATGAAGATAATCGAGGTAGTCGACAGTTTCCCCTGCAGCCCAATGGATTTATGATAGCACTGTCAAGAAAATGAGGCGAAATGACACAGTAGCTGACTTTAGCTGCAAATAATGTGATAGGCCGTACAGTGGTGCAGCAGCAGCTGCTGTCATTGCAGGTAATAGGCTATAAAGAAGCCTGATAGCAATACCTGTCATTTCTTAATGGCTGACTTCACTGAAGAGCTTTTGTGGCCTTTAACATGAAGATAATGGAAGATACAACAAATTTTACAGCTTTTGCGTTGCATCCATAATTTATCACCAGAGGCCCCATGCAGCAGCAACACAACAAGGACAACATGCTCCTAGAGGCGTACTGGAGAGAGATGCAAGATGAGCTGCAGGGGGTTAGAGGCCCCTGCTATATTTTGCAATTAATGGAGGAACTGCCAAAACATCTTTTCTCAGTTGATTTTATCATATACCTGTCATATTACATGATCATTTCTTTGTGTTTCACATTTATTTTTGAAATGAGAACTCACAGATCTTAAAAGTTAATATGTTTTTATTAGAAATAATCTGCTGATCACATGATCACATTTTTGCTTGTATTGGTAACTATTAATTTGCTCATTAATGACATGCAGGTGACGGCAGGTTGTTTCAGTGGGGCTGTGGACGGGCATGTGGGAACTTAAAGAGGAACATCCTTTTCCCAGAGGAAGTGACGCCACCAAGCTCGCCAGTGAGAGACATCGCTGGAGGATGTTTGCATAGCCTGCTTCTAACAGGTAAGTCCATGCTTATGTTTGAAACCTCTCAGTGTAACGCAGTGTGATTTAGTACCAGCGTCTGGCCACTGTTACATGCATTTATCTGTTCATAACGCATGCAGAAATGGAGTACATTCTTGCATGTACTGTGCACATCGACATGTCCACGACCTCAGCAGAAAGTATGCGTAAATCCTTGGTGTGTGTCTTGGCCCTTACACAGACGTGTGAGTGTGTGCTTTTAGCCGCAGTGTCCATCTATCCGCATCATTCATTAAGAGCTCTCCCAGGGCTAGTGCGGCTACATAAACATAGAGGTTGAGGCCACGGCTGCTCTTTCACCTCACCGCGGCAAACTTCAAAGTCACTTCTCCTCACACAGCAGATGAATGCTCCCTGTCTGCCTGGCTGATATACTGGCCCCTGTTGCTCTTCTTACTGTAGTATGGCTGCGACTGAGGCCCCATCATGGAGCCAGAGCTGGGCCATTTGTTAGTTTTAGCTGTATCTTCAAGACCTGGCTTTAATTCTGGAGGGAGGACATTAATCCTTTTAATACAACACTTTGCAGAGTCGTTTTCTTGTGTTGCTAATGCCGCCTATTATTAACCCCATTAAAACTGTAATACAATTTAAGTAGAGTGCTAAAAGTGGATCATTTGTTTCTCCGTTCTGTTTGAATTAATTCTCAATTTATGATCTAAATGATTAAACTATGGGAGTCACAGCACTAAATGAGAGTCTTAAACGGCCAGGCATACATTTACACATATTAATACAAACATTTATGAGCACGTACAAACACACATGTCCAAAGTGTACAGGCACACACACGAAACTGCTGTGTGTTGCATTTGCTCCTCTAAATCCTATAATGTCCCCAGTTTGATCCCTAGCTCCATTCTGTCATGAGGGAACAGAAATATCCATCTCCAATCAGGCCGTAATGAATAGCCTGATGAGTGTCGGGCAGAGCTGAATTACCAGATAGATTTGAAGAGCGTGAGAGTGTGTGTGCACTGTGTATATATATATATGTGTGTGTGTGTGTGTGTGTGTATATGTGTGTGTGTGCGTGTGCATGCGCATGTAGGATAGGCGGGGGGGTAGTTAGAGGGTCAGTAGAACAGGACACATGTAGAAATTAATTCTCTGCGAGTTCAAAAAAAAGAAATTGGCTAATTCTGTCATATGAGCCTCATGGCATCGCCTTATCCATTGGTATGAGTTTTCATTTATTAGGGTCAAACTGTAGGGGGAGGCACAAGGGAGAGAAAAGAGAGGTTGGGGAGAGCAAGTCGGAGTGATGGAGGGTGAGATTTGAAAATTGGATATAAAAGGAGAAAAAGAACAGAAAAAGTGTAGAAAAATGATAGAGAGATGGGAGAGATCGAGCTAAAGGAGAGCAGGAGAGTCAGTGGTATGAGAGACAGCTTGCCTGGGCCGGAGCATATTGAGGGCAGCAGGTGGAAGAGTGGCACAGTTAATTAAAACGCCTGTCTTAATGTCTCAGGCCGTCACTCCGGGGAGAGAGAGAGAGAGAGAGAGAGAGAGAGGAGTGAGTTGCCAGGCTTGAGCTGGGCTACACCCAACTAGCCATCAAGACAGCAAACCAACCATCCAGCCAACCCACCAGGCCACATGTCAGACAAGCCCTGACACTATGCCCTTCACCCTCGTCATCCTTTGCAACAGACACACATACACACATGTCCAAACCCCATCTACTATTTCCTTCGCTTCAAATACTTATGTGCCTATCCAAACGGCCACCCTTTCTAATCTGATGCAGACCTCTTCACAAAAAAAAGAAAAAAAGCCCACTCTATGAAAAAAGAACAAAAACACACTTCTGATGTTACCGTTTTGCTCAGCAGCATCTGTAGCATGCCTCTGGACTTCCAGCCTTGCAGCGTAATCTGTCTGCTTTTAATAATTCATAGAAAGCACAGGCTGTGCACTATGTACTGAATGCTGAGGGTAATGGGGATGTTGTGATATTTCTATCATGGCCTGTCTGTAGCAGCAAGTGAATCAAACCATTAAAGATCTGATAAGTCTGTTCAGTGTCATACTGGCGTTGGCTGTCATCGCTGCCTTAGGTGGACCTTAACAAATTTATTCTGCTCTGTACGCTACATTCTAGCAAATGCTGACAGAGATTCACACAAAGTTTCGATTCACAACAATCATTGTGTTGCACAAAAACAAAGACACGCCAGCCTGACGTTTGGGAACACCACTATACTGTATTGAAACTGTGCTCAATATTTTGTGTGACTCACAGTGTATTTTGTTAAAGCTAGAAATGTAAGAGTGTGAGCATCCACCCATGTGCGAGGTGGGTCTAGAGTTGCACGTCGTGTTGTTTGACTAATGTTTTATCAGGCTTTGCTGTATCACGGCGGATTGCTTTGTCAATAACCAGCCTGGTGCCTCAGTGAGCAAGAATCTGAGATTGTCAGGCTGAGTGACAGGCTGGAGATGGCAGATAATTCAAAGAAATTGGAAGTGTGAAATCTTTAAGGGCCACTTCTTAACACAGCAAATGCCAGGGTATCTTTCCATCAGCTGCTGCTCTCACAAGCCACCGTATTGTTAATGGTGGCCTGTCTGTCCATCAAGACTGCTTCAGGAGGGATTTAGACCTGTTTGGCACCTTATCTCTCTGACTGCCTCCCACTAACCTGACCACTGCATGGGCCTTGAGTGCTGTGTGTGTGTTCCATGTGGTCAATGGTGGTCATAAATCTACCTCCAGAACAATATATATTTTTTCTTTTCTTTCGCTTATTTATAGATATAGATTTATTTATGATTATCTGTCAGACAGTGTATTGGTATATCTATCCATTGTTGCACAATCAGGAGCCAAGTGTAAGGGTGCTTGTAGCACTTGTTAATTTAGCTGTCAACACTACTGATTGACCTCAGATTGTAGCAGTAAGAGCTCTTTGTCCTTGTGAATGTGTTTCTGTGTCAGCTGCTATCTTTTTGGGTGAGCACAGGAAAGCCTGTGTCTGCTTTCAGGTTTGTGCAAAAACATTGTTCTGAGCTAGAAACTCAAAATGTCAGTCACTGACGGGGGATAACTGTTTCCATATGAGCCACATCTCTATATGAGGACTATAGTTCTTAGTGGAAAGCCTCATTAAAATTTAAAATGTTCAAATGTAGATATTTTAGGTAAAAAGCATTTAAACATTATCATCACTACTTTTTAAAATCATTTTAATGTATTTAGCAAAAGCTGGGCTGGGGTCCACTCAACCATTTAGAGTACACAGATGAAGCAATGAATTCAATGTCTTCTATGAATATACATTTCATTAATATGTCGAGATCTGGGGCATTTGAATATCCAAAATTATGCTAAAAGTAATTTGAAATATAAGTTAATTATTAGTTTGATAATGAGGTTTATGATTAAGAAGTTAATAAAAGAAACAAAAAGTCATTTTTTTTGTGCCAGAAAATAAAACAGAGTGTGTGTGAGCGCATGCGTGCGTCATTTGTCTCACCAGAATTTCCACTGCTCCAGTGAAAGCTAAGTTTTATGATTTTGATGTCCTGACCTAGCTCACTTTCTCTCCTTTTCCTTCTCTGGATCACTAACTTGTACTGGCACACACTCACTGAAAACCGTTAAGACTAATATGTGTAAGAAAAAGGCAGAAGAGGACAGGGGGAAAGAGGAGAAGGAGAGACAACAAGGCAAAAATGGATCTTCCACATCTGCTAATCCAAAAAAAGCTCAGTGTGTCCTCTGTTTGTATGTACAGAGAAATAATGAGAAAAATAGACAGAGAATGGAGGGTGAGGGGATGACAGAGAAGGACCCAGAGAGAGGAAAAGAAATAAACAAAAGAAGAAAAGAAAGAAATATGTCCCCTATTTTCCCCTTGTAAAGGTCTCAATTCCCTGCCAGAGCTCCCTGTCACAGGGAGCTAGTTCCCAGGCCGACACATCTCAAGCTGTTCAAACATCTATTAGGATGTTTTGTTTCATACACTCTACAAATACAGCAGGACGAGGCAGAAACGGGCAGATGATGAGAGGCAAATTGAGGAAGAAAGAAAAGACACCGAAAGACAGAGAAGAGAGGATGGAGAGGGGAGTGAGTTGATGGGAACAGCAGAGAGAGAGAAGAGGGAATTTATCAAGAAACTCGTGTGATATTTAATGATCCTTGTATGTGGAGAGGGAAGACCACACCAGCTCGTTCTCCTCCGCCAAATACCGATCCCCTAACTTAATTTCCTGCTCAATTGCTGTTCTATAGTGCATAGTACAGTGATACAGGCTGGCAATATAGAAAACAGATTGCCTGTGCGGCGAAGTGGATAAGGCTGAGGCTTGTGCTGCTGGAGACCTGCAGTCTCCAGGGGGGTCTTGTCGGTGGGCTTCACAAAACCAACAAAGCCCATCTTTCCCTGCGACTGGCAGCAGCTGGCAGGTAGATCTTCAAGCACTGGAGGTGGGGAAGTGGATCTGTGGGTGTGGTGTGTGTGTGTGTGTGTGTGTGTGCGGGAGAGCTCGTGTTCCTGTGCAGTGTGTGTATGTGGCGCAGAGAGTCTTATTCTTTGTAGTGGAGAGTTCCACAGTCTTCCATCTTGTGTTTGCTCATGTGCTATGACTCCAATCCACTCAAAAATGTAGGCCTGCATGGACAGCAACCATCAATCAGTGCACAGAACAGTGTGCAACTACAGCTACAGTGTTTTCCCAGAGACACACACACACCTTCCATCAGTAATACATACAGTACACATGCCTGTTACTGTGTGAGATGCTTCGACAAGCCTTATTAGAATTTTTGCTCTAGACCGAATCCGTGTTTGACATGCCATGTGTTCCCCACAAAATCCAGTAGCACACACAGTCAGAAATTTACATCATTAGTGTGCATGTACACATAATCAAATGCAAAACACAAGTACCTGAAATACAGTATATGACAATGATTACTCTGATTTAAAAAAAATAAATAAATAATTGCGAGTGGAATCACAATTGTTTTGTGAACTTTCAGCTACTGCCATAAAATAAAGTAACATAAACTACTATTCTAATACAATTTGATAAAATACTGTTATAATGTTTAGTAATGTTAAGTATAAAGTTAAAAAAGAACTGTTTTAGTAAAGTTAAATAAAGTATTGTTAGAATTAAATAAATAAAAGCAGAACGCATGGTGCTTTTATTTTTGAAGGACCCAGCTTGTCTCGGGCTGGAAGTTTTGATGTTTTTTCTGTGGACTTGATGCTTCCGGTCAACAGTTGGATGTTGGTGGTAGCAGAAAGATAAACTGTAGAGGTGGTATAAGGATTCATGTTCTGTCAGATGGAAACAAACTTAACAGCTCTTCACTTTATATATTAATAGTATTTGCAAGTCATAGTGATGCTTCATGGTCGCAAAATGCGACTGAATAGTCACAGTCTGATGCGCTGCAAAAGCCCTGCTTTTTGTTTGTGTGTCTATGAGAGGCAGAGAGCTGTATGAGAGAGGGAAAAACGAAATGCTGATGACAGTGTCTTACGCTTAATCCCCATGTTCAGTTTGACTTTCCAGCTCCTCCATGTTTGGTTGTTTTGGTGGTGTGCATTCTGTAGACGCCGCCTTGGCCACACGGGAGGATGCAAAGCACTATCAGATGAGGTAAATGAAATAAACGATATAGCATAATGTGAGACGATAGACGTTTTCTTATCACACAGCCCAATTGGCAGTGTTAAGGACAAATTACAGAAGTATTTTACTGCCAGAAAAAGGATCCTTTCAAAAAAGTAGACTGTCTATGTAGCAGAAAGAAGCAAATACTTTTGATAGTGGTGCTACTTGACCAGAGAAAACAAAGAAAAAGTACTGTGGCATTCGCTTTTGCTCAAAATATTATCGTTTATGAGAGTTTGGTCTGAGTTTGAGAGAGAGGGCCAATTCTATCTCTTGATGCACTGTTTTTGCTCTTTGTGTCCGTGGTGGCGGCATGGGTGGCGGGCATTATGATAATGCATAAGTACAGCGTGTTGTGCGGGCAATAGCCCCGAGAGTAAACTCTGATGGATGACATGTTCTGCGTCATCTGGCAGAGTTTTGCTGGGGGTGGGGAAGGGAGATCTAGGCACAGGTTAGATGGAGGGAAGTTGATCACAGTTCACTGACACATACTACACACATAGTTTTGAATCATAGCTAGTTGAAAATCAGCAAAGTGTCCCTTTAAAGAAACTCTCATTCAGAATCACTCATTACAGACAGGTTTTCAACAATTTTAACTGCAAATAAATAGAACAATGCAATAATTTCTTTATGATCCCTTAAATTCTAATTGCTTGGATTACTACACAAGACAAAGATATTTTTCTTTCTGTTTTCTTTTAAAACCTCAGCATAGGCTGATAGAGTGAATCATGCTCGTGTATGGAACTAAACAACAAGACATTATTATTTTTTGTGAATCACTGGCTTAAGTGATTGACTAACTTGTATACAAGTAAGTGCTTGAACCTATATAAAGTCCTAATGTGCTCTCATGATGCTGTGCTGCTGCCTGACACAAAGTAGGCCACTATACTGAATTCTTATCGTGTCTACTTAGAGACCTGATGTTACTTGTATCCCAGTTCTTTTAAAGTTGTTATTTCATGCAGGAAGTGTCACTAACCTAGTTGCCATTGGGTTTTTCGCTAATGTTAGCAGTGTGAACCTCCTCTGACCTCTCAAAGTGACAGGGTTTTGTTGCGTAACAGCCTTGTGTAATGAACTTCCTCCCTGGAGATGTCATTAAGAACGGGAATGTTTGTCTTCCGCTTGCACCAAAATGAATATTCAGCTATTATCGCTGCACAGCATTCAGATCTGATATGAGTATTGGGTTTCAGCTTGTACAGAAGAGACACAGAAACCCATTCCAGATGGGTTTTATTTACTGTCTCCGTGTCTTGCTGATCAGCCACTGGTTCTTTTAATTTATCACATCGAACTGTAACTTGGAGCGTGAAAACAGTTAAGGTCACTTCTCTGTCTTCCTAGACATAGTTTTATCTGGCATACATCATTCAGACCTTCCCCCGGACTCTCTCTTCCTCAGATTTACATATTTGTTTTAACTAATGTCCTGTTGTAGGCCACTAAAGATCTGTAATAACACTGCTAGGGTTTCTGCAGTTCGACCACGCCAAGAACCACAGAGACGTGGATGGGATAGAGTTGTCAGAAGGCTTTCCATCACACACAGGGATCACGTTTGAGCAAAGGTTTTCCTTGATAAATGAACCCAATTGGTCAGCTTATCGGCTAGATCAACACTGTATGCCTTTCATGGCTCGTCTACTTTTCCCATGTAGGAGGCCCTGCAGAGGGGGAGAGCACCACATATGTGTGTGATAAGTCTGAGTGAGACAAAGAAGGAGTGAGCGAAATATGTCACAATGATTATTTGAATTCCCTTGTTTATTAAAAATAACTGAATCCAACGTTGATCTTTCACATTCCAAAAATATTCACAGGAGCAGGGAGGAAGTAAAAGGAGCTCTCTGTCCTTGTGGGGGGACAGCATACACCATCTGATGCCTTGATTACAAATTCCCTTCTGAATATCATCATTATAATAGTAAATATAACTACAGGAAGTAATCATTTGTGCTCCAAATTATGTAGATGTTTACACTGCTCATCGACTGAGCAATATATTTCTGATCAAAGATAAACTGTACGAAAGAAAAATAGAAGTCACATTAGTGCAACAGTGGGAAAGAGGAAATGGAGGGTCCCAGCAGACTGATGTACCTTGTAAAGCAGCCCCCCCCCCCCCCCCCCCCCCTGCTGCACCAAAGGAGTCACTGCCAAGATGGCTGCTTGAGCTCCAGGCCTGCAGGGCTTGACCCTGTGCATGCTGCCAGACACCATTTCTCTAAATCCAACCTCAAAATGAATCTTCAGACCTTGGCATAATTCCTCATCCTCTCTTCCTGTCCTCCTCACAACATCCCTCTCTGTCTCCGGGTTTCACTTCTTTTTTATTTTTACAATGTGGGCCATGGGGAGGATGGTGTGGGGTGCCTCATCTTTCAAATTCCTGCAAGTTTAAGATGGTAAGACTTGTTTTTGAGGATGAGTGTTTCATGGAGCTGGGTGTCTAGGGCTCCTCCCTACAGGTTTATCATGTTGGCAACCACGGATTGCTGCCTTTTTTAGTGTTGTCGTGAGTTGTCCTCCCCTGAGTCTGGACCTCTCAAACGTAGTGGCATGAATCTTTGGCAAACACTGTGCTCAAACAGAGCCATTAAGAAAGAACGTCAAGCTTAATTGCGAAGGGCTTATAGTGAGTGTTTTTATGTACTTCTGACCTCATACTGAACTACGCTGTAAATGAAACAACACACAATCCCATCATCTTTTATTTAATGGAAAGCTATGATGAAATTTTGGGCTAACAGAAAACACAAGAATTTTGTAAGCTGTACTGTACAAAATAGAAAGTAATAGATTGTGTTTCCAATGGGATTGGCACATATTTCAAAAATGTAAAGCCATGTTTTATTTAGATGAAGCAGTTTATGGTTTGCATATCTTAAAGCCAAATGTGGGGATCAGCTGTATCCAATTTTAATTGCTTGTGTTGAATATATAGCTTATGAGTTTAGAAAGTCATTTCAGCTGACAAGTCCCCATAATAACCACTGATTTATTGTCTTAGAAAGTGAAATAATAGGTTTTCTGTCTGAGGCCAATCACTGAGAGGTTTTATTGGATTTTTCCACTTCTCTAATAACTTTGCATTATTTTGGTTTCACAGCACAGTATATACTACTAAGTTCATTTTCATCATTCAGTAGGCAAACAAAGAATATTTTCCATTCCTGTTAGTCACATTATAGCGACAGATCCCTGGACAGACCATGCCAGTGTTAACTTTTGTAGCTTGGACTTCTGAGTGCTACAGCGTCTCTCATTCTGTGTAATCTACGTTAGAAAATAACTCTTGTGTCTTTTTCTTTCCTCTTCTATTTTTCCTCCTCTGTGTTGTGTAAGAGCTCACAACGAGAATTTTAAAATTAAAAGCTGAACTTCAACCACAAGAGGTTATGGTTATTCTCTATTTTTTCCTTTCTCCAAGCTTTCACCCCCTTCTTTCTTCACCACTGAGTCGAACCACCCACTACGTCTAAGGTCACTAGCTAGCCAAGGCGAAGGCTGTTCAGCAGGGTTGCAGCAAACTTGGCAAAGTCCTGGTAAGACTCCCTGCTGCTCCATGGGACATACCAGCTCCTTTGCCAAGTCAAATAACACATTTAGTGAATTGAAAGTAAGATTTAAGTGGGGCAGTACAATGCAGCCAACCCTCTCATCTCAGAGCTGGTCCTTCTCTTTGTGTGCAAGAGTGTGAAAACTGCTCTTATTCTCAGGGACTTAATCTCTTCTTTTTTCTAGATGATTATTTGGAAACAGGTCAGTTGGGTGTGGAGGCTATAACTCCACCCTCCTTTTTTTTCTCTCATAACTTCACATTCATAGCTTCATCAATTTTATTTCTCCTCACCTCTGAGTCTGTTTCGTTATCTCCCCTTCTCTTTTTTTAGCAACACTTTTCTCCTCCCTGTGTGCATAAGAACATTTTTCAAAGAATTCAGTGGCCAAGTTCAGACCCTTGAAGTGATTGGCTTTGATTCAAGACCCCGTTTTCTTCTCTTTCTTCACTTCTTTTATTTCTCTTTCTTCTCACAGCATTGTGCTCCTTATTTTGCAGAGAGTGACACTTTTCACCTTCTTTTTTTAACTTGAACATACAAACACAAACATGCCAGTTTATTTTTTGGTGTACTATTTTTCTCTTATTCACCAACTTGTGGAAAAGAAAATCACAAGAAAACTCTTCCTACAGGTCTATATTGCAGTAATTTATCCATCATAAAATTACATAATTGAAATATATATAACTCCATGAATGTCACAGTCAGTCCTATGAATGTGCACAACAGGGGTGTATTGAATTTAAACATCTCTGGGATGAATAATGTCTTCCCTACAGATACAAAGATAGTCTCCATCCCTCGGTTTTTAGCATTCATTTTATTCATAGATCTGGGTGGTCGTTTGGATTTTGAGGATACAAAAACAGAAATGTGAAAATTTGAAAATGACTCATTGAGAAGTATACCTCTTTCTTTCTTCCTCTGCACTCTCCTTGACATGTATAATGCTTAAGAAAGCAAGGCTGGTTGACACACTGGTTGTCCTTAGGCTGGATTATATAAACATCCCTAAAAAGACCGAGACAAGCTAAATGTTGATCCATGACACACAATATTCAATAATTTAAGTGATACATGTAATTCAGCAAACCAAGGCAAAGACTTTATTGTAGGTAAAACAAAAAATGAATGGGACCTGAAGCTACTTATGTATTATCGTCGAATGACATATTTTAGAATTTTAAATTCACATCTTTGTTAAGAAAAGAATAAAAGATCTGGTGCTAGCTAGACAGCTGTGCAACATTATTTTACTGTCACTGATTTGCTTCTCCCCTTTCTTTGCATCTAGAATTTTTCCCCCTTTCTGGAAACATATTTATGCCTCCGCACCGGCAATAGCTGAGCCCCGAGGCTGCATGTCTTTTCGTGTTGTTTGTCCTTCACTATATATCATTCTCATATCTTTAGAGAATTTCTTCAACTTTGGCATGAATGTCCACTTGGACTCAAAGATAAACAGATTCGATATTGGTGATTAAAGGGCAAAGGCCAAGATCCCTATGATCTCATCTGTCTCATTCTTATGAACACAATATTTCAAAAACACCAACTTTGACATGAATGTCCACTTGACTCGAGAATGAACTGATGACATACTTGTGGTTAAAAGTCATGGTCACCATGACCTTGCATTCATCTCATTCTCGTGAACGTGATATCTCAAGAACACTGTGAGGAAATTTCCTAATATTTGGCACAAACATTCAATTTAAATAAGAAATAAACTGATTAGGATTAGAAGGTCAAAGGTCACTGTTACCTGGTGGTCAAAGGTCAAGGTCACTGACCTCATCCCAAAAACTCAGGAATGAGGTTGAATTCTGAGTTGGTGGTGCTAATCCTTGGTGTCAACCTTGAAACTTTAACGATTGTATGGATCTTCTGTGCTGCCAGGGGGCAAGATGTGTGTGGAGCATCCACGTTTTCACGGACATGGATGTAAACTGTAACTGCTTTTTGACAAGTTTGCAGAGGCATACAACTGTGAGGCAGTGATTCTAGTTAAATTAGAGCCAAGTAGTTGTGGTAACGATGGGTTGATGAATAGAAACCACTCCAACAGAAATCTACATTGTCTGTGAGGCAAACTTCTCAAAATCAGTTACAACTTGATTACACCCTGCTTACTGTGGGTGGACAAGACTAGTTTGTAAACATGCCATTTATCTGTCATCATTCATTATGCAATTTAATTGATCACATCTGTTGTATCTATTAAAATCACTTAGCTGTAGAGGATTCCTGCGTTTGTCTGAGTCCCGTCAAGCCCACAGCCAAGCAACATCTTTCTGTGCATCACTTTTGTGACGATTATTGTTTTAAAAACAATAAGCCTTAGCAAGGGCTAAGAATGTGTAAATTATTTGCTGTTATGGAGTGTTGTATGAACAATGTCATTGCATGGAAATGGTGTAGTAGCTACTAGACAGTGTATTCAGACATAGCAAATTGGGGCCATAGGCTAGAGGACTGTTGTAACACATTAGCTGCTGCCACAAAGAGGTCAAACTCAGCTTTGTTGGCTGGATGTGTTTGCAGGGTTAGGTGGTTTGTGTGTATGTGTGTGTTTGCACCTTGCTGCATGAGTCTTTTCAGGCTAAAGTGTGGGATAGAGACCAGTGACGGTTGTTGACCTCCCCAGGGTGCACAGTCAGTACAGCCGCGGTTCAGAGTTCACCTGCTAATCTGTACTAGACCTGGAGGAGAAACCAGCTGTAGGCATGTTCCTCTGTTGGATAAACAGAGGGGAGGATTCAGAGATGGAGTGTGGATGAAATATGAACCAGAAAAAGGTCAAATCTGTTCAAAGTAGGCATTATTATTCTTATTCTACACATCATTTTAAGATGGTATGCCAGGGAATGTGTTTATGGAACTGTTTCTAAAATGTGACTGTGGCTATTGATATTTTGAATAGCTATTTTCTAATCTCCACTGGAGCTGCAATGAAAACATTACCATGGATGTTAGATGATGGGTCCAGAAATGTTAACCCTGGTTTCCACCTGGTACAGCTGAGCCTGCAACCTGTTTTTTTTTTTTTTTTTTTTTCATTCTGCTGCATGGCATCACACAGCATTGGGAGTGTAAGCCCAGCACTCAGCCTGCCCAATTTTGTAGACTTGTAGATTTTGTGGATTAGGTCATTCTGCCTTGATATTCATGCTTCTACCACAAGAAAATATGCCACGTATTTAAATGGTTTCCTCTTTCAGCTGTTTGAAATGTTTTTTGTTATTTTCTACTTTGTTGTGCTGTAGTCAAAAGTCTAATACAAAGTTAAAGCATAAAGAACATGGATAAGAAGTTTGTGGCTGTGGTTTGGTGGTCAAAAATTTGTTCACCCTTATAATTATTTCTTATCTATATACATATATTTATTTCTACAGGGTGTTAATTTAGAAAATTGACCAAATGCTGCTGTTTTTCTTCCTTTTTGACTTAGTGCAATGCATCACGGCCATGAAAAATAGACTAGACATGTATTTTTAGTGATGCATAACAGAGAGCTTCTTCTGGGATGTGTCTGAGTGGTTGCGATCAGCTTTGACAGTCATGTCACAGCCGTAACACTGTGAAGTTGCGCCCTGTGGAATCCAGGGGCAAGGCATCCCGTAATTGACCTATTAAATTGGTTTTAGATGGATAATTTGAACCAATTCATTAAGAGACAAGAGATTAGTGCACTTGAGGATGCAACGAAAGTTGTAGGTAACGATAGAGTAAGAGTGTCAGGATGGAAAGGTAAGGTTTTGTGAAAAGGAGATAAGGGAATGGGGGATCGGGAGGGCAGGCAGAATCAGCAGGCACAACTCAAAGTCCAGCTGGTCCCTGGCTCCCAGGGTCTACTTCAAGGACCTCTCTCTCTCTCTCTCTGTTTCTCTCTCTCTCATACACACACACACACACACAAACACACACACCTACTACACCCACCCACACTCATACACGCATGATAACACTCCCCACCATTGCTCATTGTCTGGCTCCAATCTCTCTGTATCCTCACTCCCCGCATCATCTCCACCCACCTTCCCCTTCTTTACTTTTGCTGTATCTGTCATTTTCACCTCCTCTCCATTTTTGATCCACTGGCTGACAATGATGAATTTCCCTCAGCTGTACAGGAGTTGGCAGAAAAAGTTTGCTCAGCAAAGTTTTGAAAGTAAAGTGAAGAGGGTTCTGCTTATGATATAAGTGCAAGTTCAACATGATACTCCTTAAGACAAAGTCATTTTTCCTTATTTAACATCGCCTTTGTCTATCGCAAAATAAGCTTTTTAGGGAAACCTACTGTTGACTTTTTTTTCACTCCTTTGGTCATTTTTTTCATCACTCTGGCATTTTAGGTAATCCAAAGGCTGTTTTACATTGTCTGGCTTTGCGGTTATGGTTTTAGCCGAGGTTCTTTTAACTGAAAGGTCACCTGCTGATTTTCTTAAGTCAGCAGAAACTAAAAGTAATAGAAGCTTGGAGACAAGTTGGTTAGTGAGAAACAATGTACATAAAATGACAGTGGTCTCTTGATACCTTGATGCTACTGATACAATGATTCTCTGTGATTCACTAAAGACATATCTAAAAATCTATTTATACAATCCACATGAATTGCCCTGGGATATGTTTAGTCTATGTTTTATTTACACATGTTGTGTAATTAATCGCTCATCGCTGTATGGGCACAGCCTCAGTTGGTAACTGTTTACAGTGTGATTATAGAGTATATAGAATTAATATTTAGTAAACTACCCGACTTTAGTTTTTCCTTGAATGGCCATTCGAGGCTGGCTCCAAGACAACAAACATACAGTAAATCCCAACAGATCCCCATGCCAAAATGCCCAATTTACAGCACAATTAATGTTTAAAGCCAGGTACAAAAAAACAATTTGGGTCTCTATTGCTAATTTTCCTGTTCATGAAAACATTACTATGGATACATTTTTATATACTTCAGCCTATAACATTTGAAAAAAAAACAAAAAACTGTAGATGTCATGATAGTAGGCTACACTATTTTTTTTAAACCCCTGATTGCTAGAAAGTATTATTGTAATATTTCTTCAATTTTTGACTATTCCAAACCATAGTTTTTGCGTCCGTGCGTCCACTAGGTTCCGCTTTGGTCTGTGTGACATAAATGTCGTCAGTTACATGTCTCTGCGTTGGTCCACACAGACCCTGATACAGATGACCGCATGCAGCCCTCTTTTTTTTTTTTGACCATGTGGACTGTACACATAGCATGTGTGCTGGCTGTGCATGCTCCAATCTCTTGGTCCATACTCTAGCCCAATCCAAAACACTGTTGTCAAGCCAGCTGCTGCACTGCGTGAAGTTGGACTTAAGTTGTATATTTGACAAACATTCCCTCCAGACCCAGAGCGTCTTCTTAGTTTCATTGTCACCCAACGTGAACGCCATGAAGAAAAATAAGCTCACTTCCCATCCCTTCCATTTATTCCTTGTGACTGACGCTGACTCTGTAATGTACTAAGAATTTAATGTATATGCAGTGGTGGGCCATCAGGACCTTCTATGCTGGCCCTGTCAAAATCAAAATCATAATGTATTTTTCATAACTAAATTGAAATGTGCCTGAAATGTGTCTGTTTTCAGTTACTTGTCCAGTGTGCTTCTTATCCACAAAACAAACGAGGTTATATTCTCATGGGGCTGAGCACGGATTTCCTATGTCACTTGAACGCATCACAGCTGTAAAGGGGTCCTGAAAACCCCACAGTAAGCTGTGTATATATGTAAACCATAGCTACTACCCACAGGTATTTCTGTGTGGTATTTTCTCACTCGCATGTCATTTGCTTCTCTGCTTCATTAAACTTCCTACATCATTGAGCCCTGTATTGGAGATACAAAACAGCAGCACCCTATCATACAAATGCAAGCTACAACAGGGTAGAGATTTGAAACACCTGGTTAATTGGCCTAAAGCTTGTATGTACAGTAATTCAATTCCAAAGCCTCTATTGGTCCTCCTCTCCCCTTCTCTCCTCTCTCTTCCTCTCAACCTCGCTCTGTCTCTCAGGGATTACGTGCAGGTTACGGAGCTAGCACAGTGTGGATTAGCAGGGTCGTTCCTCCATGCTTGGTGCCTCTCTTAATGTGATTATGCATCATCAGGCTTGTTTACTGTTAGCTAGTTCATTGTTGAGACCTGACAAAAGTTCAGCCCCCTTCAACCCACTTACTGGTGCCCACGCCCACACACTCATACAGTGCTTAAGCTGTCAGCCCCCCTGCTCACACTGACACACAAACAAACAAACTACACATAATTTTCACATCAATGTAGCAAAGGCCCTAAATTTAAGCGCTGCATTATTTTGAAAAGCAAGACAATTTTTCCTCCTTTTGAAAATTAAAATACATGTCCCAGCAGTGAAATACCAAATGCAATAATGATCTGAACTGCTGCTGTTATCAAAGGACCTTTTTTTTTTATCTGAAGGTTACCATTTAGACACTGCAGTAGAGATCAGGTGTCTGTATGTGTTCCCTTTAGCTAGAGTCCACTATAACCATCTTTAAGCGTCAAGCACCGCCTTTCATTAGCCTAATGAAGCCATCAAGACAGCCTGTTTGTACAGAGCATGGTCTAGCTCTGTCAGACTTCCCAGCTATGCACTCCATCAGTGGTGAATGAGCCTCTGTGTGGCCTGAGGGGGGTGTGACTTAGACTCGGTGTGTCATTAGCCATTGATGTTATTGGCTCATTATCTCCCAATTAGGCTGCTATCAGAGCTAGCTGGCGTTTTCATTACAACGTAGACCTCCGTGATCTAACAAAGACCAATGCCGCTGATTAAAGATGGTTTCAGCAATAACATGTAGTGTGAGGTCTTTGAACTCTCTGTGATATAGTTAGAGCGGAGGTGATATAACACAATGAAGCTGATTAGAGAGGGCATGTCTCTTATTGTGCCACTTACTGAGGTTAAGGCAGAGTAATACTGATTAATGCGTTCTTGGTGCCACGTTTTGTTAATAATGTACAGTCAATTATGAAACAGAATAATCTAGGATGGTTACAATTAAGCTTTCAGAAATACAATAGACATCAATTTTGATTTTATTTTAAGACTTTCCATCTGTAAGTGTAAGCTCTTCACCCACATCATTATATGCACATGTACTGTATGTGTGTGCACACACATTGTACTCATACAGTGTGCGTCTGCTGAAGGACAAGTAGAAGTATGAGTGTGTGTCTGTCCGTGTGTGTTGAAGGACTAATAAGCTCTGTTAATCACCAAGGGTGGGTCAGCCTGTAAGGCAGGGACAAAAACTGCCTCTCCTCAGGTAAATCAGAAGAAGGAAATAAAGTCCTGCAAATTAGAGGCCTAGAAAAAGATTATAGTCACTATGCTTGTCCTTCAGTTTGACCATGGAATCAGTGCCAGCTGGGCAATACTTCTCCCTCATGTTGTATTACTTTTTTAATTAATCTACCACAGACTCCTTAGAGTGATGAGATACATTAGAGTTGTCTGTTAAATGCAATCAATTATCTAGCTTTGTTGCTACAGAATATATGTAGGAGATAATTGACATGTCTTTCCCGTGTTTTGACTGACTGCAAGTGCATTTTGATTTAGAATTTTGACTTCAAGTTTGTGCATTTTTATAAAGTGATCTGAAAAAAAAAACACTTTACCATAGGTTAAGACTTTTAATCTTGACAGAATATACATTTTTAGATTCTGCTAATTAATTGATGAAAGAAGGAACACAAAACAGTAACTAGTAGCATGAATGTCGATGTGCACACGTGTATTCTAGGTGGCCTTGCCAGAGTGCTGCGTTTCTGCCTGTTTACCCGTCAGAGGGGTTAGTTCCCTGATCCGTGAGAACTCTGTAAGTGTCTGCCTGGTGATTAACTCCACATCGCAGCACAACGTCTTCCCCCTCACTTCATAAATGGGCTTTAATTGAGGGAGCTGGCTCCTTAGCAGGGAACCTCTTTCACTCTGTGTCGATTAAAACGTCATTTTACAGCCAAAAAAGAAACACGCTCCCAATCACTGCCCTTGAATTATTGTTCTGTAGCTCGAGGCTTGTATTTTAAAGTCACTGAATAATTGCAATCAGATTATTCTAATCAAGTGCTGGAACAGTAATTACAGGTTGCAGTCATTTAAGCTGCCCTGGAAGTCCCATACACACTGCTGGTGTGCGTATTAAAAGTTTATGTCGCAAGAGATAAATTTAATGAAGAGGATTGTAATCTTTCAGCTACTTTTAGATAGGTTTCACACGTGTATGAGTAGAGCACAATCTCAATCTCTGCCATCAGAGTAGCTACACCAAAGGCATTCATGGTGGGTATTTTTCGTACCCTGCGCCATTCTCCTCTTGCCCACTCAGTCCCCATGGTCAACAACACTCAGGCATTAGCACCAAACAGTTCTCCCAATAGGACTAGACGCGTTTCCTCCCACTCTTCTCCCCCCACTGATAACCTCATCTGTGCCCAGGTCTGGATTTCATGTCAAGGCAAACGTTAGGTGACTTAGTGCTGTGCCAAGCTGTCAGAGAGGCATGAGAATTACAATCTGGAGGTCTGTGTGACAGTGGAACCGTCTCTCCTAATCCTGTTTACGCACATCCGCATCACCCTGTTCCAAAACAGAAACCTAAGAGTGTGTTTTTTGTCTGTGTGCATGTGTGTGTGCCTGCGTGTGCATTTATATATGTGTGCTTGTTTTCATCACTGTGTGAGACTGTGTATGTCTTTCTGACTACAGTATGTCTCTGGCTCTGTGTGTGTGTGTGTGTGTGTGTGTGTGTGTGTGTCTGTGTGTGTGTGTGTGTGCGTGCGTGCGTGCACGCCTGTGTATTGTGTTGATGTGGAAGGTGTCGTACATGCTCTGAATGTATAATTCAATATGACTAATCATGGTGGTGGCTGCCAACCCAGCAGCACTGGCTGACAGACTGGGCCCAAAGCTAATTTGATAAGGTTACAATGCTCTTGAGCTGAGATTTAGATTCAGCAGCAGTAGCAGCGCAGCAGTGGTAGTACAGCATCTTGCGTAGCTACCTGAGATACAGTCCCAATTGACTACTTTGGGCTTCCGTCCACACCCAGCTATTCCACACCTAATCCCTATTCAGTTAGCTTGGCTGCATAAGAAACATCTTCCTCTGTCTCAGATGCTAATCACTAAAAGCGTCAAAAAGGAGGGGCTCAAAAGAAGAACGGGGTTTAACATAATAATAATTATCCACAAAATGCAGCACCTGTGCCTCATAAAAGACACAGGGGCTTACAGAAATCGATCACAATGGTATTGATCGCTGTAACACAGAGCTTGGTGGTGCATTGCTTCAATGTATTGTGGTAAAACAGGTCACATTTTAATCTCCTTACTGCGCATGTTTTGCTGTAATACTCTAGCATGTCAGTAAATGTAGTATCTCTTTGAGTACAGTAGAGTAGACAAAGTGGATAAAGGGGATTGCTTTTGGACCATTTGTGTTGTGAAGGCACTATATGATAATTCAGCATGTGAGATAACAAGCTAAGGGCCCACCTTCATAAACAATTTTTCCATACCTCACTGTGTGATATGTTAGTGTGGCTAAACTTTTCTATGAGCTTTCTTAATACAATTGCTGCATTTGTAGTCACATGCATCATATCAGTAGTGCACACCATTGCTGGTATGTTGTTAATACAGTCATTGTTGACAAGCACTTACACAATATTAAACAATTCAAATTAATTTCTATAAAGTTTGGAGGTTATCCTTTGCCTGACGTTTCTCATTACAGATGCCTCTCTTCCCTCAGTTGTTTTTTCTCACCATACTGTAATAGTCTGTTTGAGAGATTGGAGTTTGTAGCTCCACAAGGGAGAGACTCCTGTCTGGCTATGAGTAGGGCAGTGTTTGGTTGTTTGGGCACATAAAAATCATCTGATTGTGTCTGAGGAGCACCCCGGCTTCTAGAGGTAGAGCTTTAACTATTAATGTCCGTTCAAATGTTACTTAAGAGATCAAAGGGCATTTTAGGAGTAAGGCCACAATATGTTGAAACTGCATTATTTCTTATAAGTAATGAAGATGATCAAGTTTGTAACAGCTGATTTATTTTAGTGCCGTTGTATTCTGTGCACAGGGAGTTCAATAGGGAAATGCAACTCGGAGGAGTACACATCACGCTTCTTCAAAAGGATTTCCATATTCATTCCATGAAGAAGGGTGGAAATTGGTTTTATGAGTATTTACACCAGGGCTTTATGGTGTGCAGACTGATTTTGTGTGTTCAACATATAGGACAGGTGTTGCTAATAGCATGTCCTGATGTTTAAAAATCCCCCTTCCTCGTTAGTATTTCAGCCAGAAAATATTCAGCTTGTTTCTCACAATCTATCTAGTTTTTAAAATGCAACTCTTGCTGGAGATCAGTTTCTTTACCTTAGATATGTCATCATTAGGGAGGGATACTGAAGCAAGAAATTCTCTGTAAGAGGATTTGAACATACAAATCAGTCAGCTGCTAAAGTTAAATGAAAAGGAAGAAGATATGACGAGAGAGCAAGAGGCAAAGGGTGTCAGCAAATGGTTAAGATAAAACTGGCAGGTTATTACACTTTTTTCCATTTCGAAGTCCAATATAAAATTTCTATTATAAGGACAATTAATTACCCCTGCCAAATGGCAAATGTGCATCCTTGTCAGGTGGAGTGTACTCTGATGGCCTTTCCTCAAACAGAGAATGTGAAGATTTGATCTCTTCTAATGGTTCTGCAGGAAAGGGTAATTACGGCATGGTCAAAGCTAATTTGCTTTCTGCCAGATGAACTGTTGTATTTTATTGCAGGCTGACATTTTAAAGTAATTATGGCACTGTTGACCCCAGACAATTTCAGTTGTAGCGTGGTCTTGGGTGATCCTCGCTCTCTTTCCTTCTCTCTCTGTCTTTCTCTCTCTCTCTCTCTCTCTCTCTCTTGCTGAATGGAAGTCAGAGGCGTAACAAGGTAATGACACGGACGGAGAGAGCCATATGGGGCTCCTCCATCCAGCTTGCAGGCTCAAACCTTCACATCATCATTACCCACCATGCATTTCACATTGACTTTGCATCCAGATAGAAATATATGCCACTACCATGATGGTGTGTGTATGTGGGGGCATGTGTTTTCTTCCAAGTGTGTGCATGTAGGTCGGAGTACATGCTTGTGTGTGAGGGTAATGTGTATTGTCCTTTCATCCCTGGGTTGCATTCATTGCCCATCCCATAGATCCATGTATCGATGAGGGTGTAATTATGTGCCTCAGTGATCATCTCTCTGTTTCTTTACTGCACAGGAATTAAGTAGGCAAAGGTCAGTGTGTGCTCCCTGAAAATTGCCTGCAGAAAATCATATGGCGATGAGAGCAATTATGGATTTTTCTCCCCCTCTCAGGACCCCTCTCTCTCTCCCCTGTACTCCTTTTCTTAGTGTTTCTCCTTTTGTCGATGAACATTTGAGCAGATGTCAATCGATGTGTGCTTCTAGCAACCACCGTATTTGTACCGCTGCAACCTTCTAAATTATCTCTCCTGTATTCTCTAGTTATTTTGGAAATGCATGCAGACACACACACACACACACACATAGTGCACATGTTGCAAATCAGTGAGAAAGTATGCTAATGAAAACAATAGTAAGGAGATGCTTCATTACCTTAGAAGATTATGTGATGAATTGTACTGGCAGCAGCATACAATATATACTAAATATAATATACCCTTTCCCCTATCTTGCTTCATACTCAGTGGCACTGATTTGTAGAAAATATTATTTTGCCTAACCAATTGGTACGTTGCTAAATCTATTCAGCACCATACGATTCCACCTTGCCTCTCATCTGAATTATAAGATATTTCTATCAGGAAGCATACTTACTGTATGTCTCTTTTTAGTTGATGGCAGAAAATTGAGTAAAGATTAAGTTAGACATTCGATTAACATACCTGTTCACAAATTTCAGAACCTCTGGAATAGTATGGCCCAGGTAGCCTCACCAGATTTTCAAAATTTGCCAGGATATTCAATTTTCAGAGAATACAGAATAATAGGGATGCTCTCCATCTTCCCCCTTCCTTGACTAACCATCCTCTTCTATCCCCTGATATCATTCTGAATCTAATAAAGACTGACACTTGTGACACTTCAAACATGTCGCCACCAACAGCTCCTGCCTAACAAAAGAGCCCCCAGTGCTACACGTTTTAATGGTGGAGCAGAGCAGGCCGGTGCAGCCCGGCCCAGCAGGTGTCTCCCACACATCCTGGTACTGAGAAACACTCCCTCTCATTCAGCCTGTCACTGAACACAATGGCACAAAAAGCCCTCGCCTGACGTGTGCACAATGGCCACCGTGCACAGACGGAGCCTATAGCTTTGTGATGCCCAGCGTCTTCGAAAAAATGTATGTGTAAACATGGAATAGAGGCACTTAAGAATTGGAAGTATCGATGATATAGAGGAGATGATATGGATTAAGAGATGTCACTTCTCAGTACCTCATTTTAGGATATTAGTTATTAAAATACACTTGATTATAATGCACATCTAAATTTTGTACTCCTATATTGATGATATTATGCTGTCCTTTAGTGTACAGAGGTGATACAGTAGGGATTGATCCCAATTGAATCAAATTAAGTGTTTGTCACCTTTGTAAGAAAAGATATAACCTCATGACTTAAATTCACATTAGTATGCATAATGGGAAATTGTCTCAAACTAATTTAAGACCAATTAGCACCATAAGATAAAGATAAATTCAGTAAAATGTATCTCTGTGCCAGCCGTGTGACCTGTCCTGGGTGTAACTTTCCTTTTGTTGATGTATGCTGCAATAGGCTTCAGCTCCCTGGATGTTATTTAAGACAAATCCTTAACCTGTACTCCTACTGTACAGATTATAATGAGGATAATTTACACCAACTAAATTGTTTTTTAAGGAGCCAGGCGTCCTGGATATTTTGCTACCGCTCTCCATTAACAGCATCTCGGCTGGGCAATTGAAGTTGTGCCTAATACAAAAGGGTTTGGGGACCTCTACAACCTCTATAAACAATTGGGTGGAAGGATCAAAGGCAACAAGGCCGTTCTCTGCTGCCTGTAGGGGTTGTAAGTGAATATAAGGCCTGCTGTGCATTGTGTGGCAGAGATTTCTTCTTCGTCTCTCAAAGAACAGCATGCCTAATTATAAAAGCCTTGTCAATTGGCTGATACAACTTTGATAATGTGAGCCTCCAGCTTAATGCGCAGTACAATTATGTTTTCAAGAAGCAAAGCTATAGTTCTTGCTAATCACATTCACCTTAGTAATCTAATAATAACTCCATCCCTCTCATTAGTATGTATTGAAGTCTTTGCCAGGTGATGGCCTTGTTACAATGTAAAAAAAAGTACCGTAAGTGTAAAATTGTCATATAGTCGGGATATATTCAGGAGATTAATTTCTGTTGAGCTCAGCAATGTTTTAATCACGTTATGAATGGCCTTTTCAGCTCGGGACTTTAATATTCTGGATAACCAGACCCATTGATGGTCATGTATTCATATGCTCATGCGTATGTTGATTACTTAGAACATTTAAAAAAAATTTACGGTGGTTTTGAAACCAGACTATATTTTGCAGCAGTTTCTTTTGGGTTCACACATGACAAAAATGCGTATATTCTCTCACAAACACAGGTTTTAAAATTAGATTAAATCGACTCCCTTTAGTCTGTGGGTTAGTGATATCTTGACTTACTTTCATGATGTATACTGTACATAGCTTACCACCACATGAAATTTCATAGGGGACTAACAGTTTCTCACTGTGTTTACTTTGCAGTCATACCTCAAATGTACTTTATGTTTTGACCTAGTGTTCATTTATTGGACAGGCTTTATCAGTATGTATTAATGAATGAGTGAGGAAAAGAGAAACAAAGGGAGAGTGAGTGAACAGTCATACTGGAGGTGTGAGCATGTGCATGTTTACATACAAGGTCTTGAAGGAAATCATTGTAGATATGCAGACGTTTATTTAATCTCGGCTCTACTTTTGACCTGGATGCTGTATTAAGCCGCAAGAAAGTCTTTTCTGTCTCCACTCTCTCGCTCCCAGATAGCATGTCGTGATCACTGTTTACGTTCTCCATTGGACTCTTATAAATCAATTAATGATGATACATACACAGTATCCTTATATTTTGTTGTCAGTGTACACGGTTCCCATGGTCATGGAAAACCTGGAAAAGTCATTGGATTATTAACCATTTGAAACCTGAGCAAATTGGCTTGATTTCTTTCAAGGATGAAAAGACGGCAATGAGCAACCCACAAGAAGAAATTATCCAAAAATGTGCAAAAAATTAGTAAAAAGGACAAGAAAATATGAAAAAAAGGGAAAGTAAAATCAAAATCAAACAAGCAAATGGCCAGAAAAAATAGGTCTGTAACATAATTTTAGATATATTGATATATATATATATATGATAATATATGATAATTATTAATGTAGTTTTCTCAGCATTTTTCTCTAGCTATTTAATAAAATGAATCATGGAAAAGTTTTGCGATCCTGTCCATGAAAATGTATGGAGACCCTGAATATATCAACCTTTTACTGACAAAATCAATCAAAATCATTATTTTTTATTTTATGGAAATCAATACAAGCAAACTCATTGTAGCAAAATTGAATTTAAAGGGGACATATGCTTTTCCTTATTTTCTGTCTTTTTGATAATAATTTATTTTTTTAATTAATTTGGCTAAAGTTTCAAATAATGAGTTTAACATATGTCAACATTATTTCTACAAGCAGAAATCTCACGCTGTCTTTGGAGACAAGTGGATGTCAGCTTGTGAGGGATTTTTTTCATATGGTTATCTGCTCTAGGCATGCTACTGCAAGTATTTACATTATGTACATTGCTAAATGTAGCTACATGCCAACATCAGGAAAACATGAAATCTTGGCTGCTGACATTGTTCATTTAGGATCATACTTCTGCTGGAACATTATGAAGGTCATGACGATTTTGATTTTTAAGCTTTTATTGGCAATTTTCCTGTTGAGAAGGGCCATTGTACTCTGTTATAGTCACTCCCCAGCTGCAATGATGTTGCAGAGATTCAGAAAGTGCAGATGCAGAAGTTCCAAAAACACTGACCAGTCAGAGTAGACTGAGCTTTTTCTGGAGAGGGACTTATAGAGACAGGCGGAGTGGAGCATTTCAGACCAAGGGTGAATACAGGTGTTTCAGTCATAGACAGTATCAGGAAAATGAATTGTCTTTTTGTTAGTTTTACATTAAAGCTGGGGTAGACAGAAATCTGGAAAAATCCAAAATAATAACATGGCAGATTTTGAAAACACACCTTCCCTATGCCGCTTTCCCCTCCCTGTCCAAATTAGGCTGAATTAGGCTTTCAGTGAAGGAACTGCATTTGTAGAATAGCCAGTTAAAATGCCCTCTCTCTAAAGTATCCTGTAATTGGCAATAGCCTCCCGCCATGAGCTGGATTATCTAAATCCTGAAAACAGAGCCAAGAGGAGTTGCAGAAATCTATTTTTCTCAGTCTACTAAAATACAGTCAAAGTTTATTATGGGTTTTTTTGCCCAATGATGTCAAAATAAAACTGCCTACTTCAGCTTTAAAGATTGTACACAAAATACACAAGTATGAGCCCTTAAAAAAGGGCAAAACAACTGTTTCTTTTCGTATCTTCTCTAATTTTTTTATTACCCTGTCCCCATTTACACCACGTCCAGGCAAATATTCATTGTTAATATTGTAATTTTAGTTTCTATTTTTCCTGGGACTGGGTCTGTGTCTATTCATTCATGTGATTCAGAAACTCATTGCCAACTGTTAGCTGGGTGTGTCACATTTCAGCTGACTTAATTAAAACAATTTAAGGTGATTGTAGTGAATTGAGTTGTATAACATCAAGTTGTAACATCTTGTTGCATTACTATGGTAATGATATGTTCCTTAAGCACTTGTGGATCTTTCTGAGGTTACAGGTTGGATTAAGTCCCTGGAGGTGATGATGATAATAATATGACTTCCATAATAGGTTAGACTTGTTCCGGCCTGTCTGGTCCTGAATGTGCCTTAGAGCCCCCATCCTGATCGCTGCTGGATGAGGTTCTTAGTAAGAAAAAAATGGCTCTTTAATTCATCATGCAATCAACCAACCATATAATTTAAATACTTCTATGGGAATTAGTGTAATGTTATGATAATTGCTATACAATCCAGTATAATAATTTTTCCCCTGGTTGAAATTACTCAATTTTTCACTGTAAAGGTGGGTAATGTGAGGATTTTAATTGGTTTATAAATTATTTGAAAATAATATAAGCAGTCAGGGGGATGTTGTTGGTGTATCATATTGGAAATGCAAAAATCTATCTGTTCCACATTAACTGGCGTAAACCTCAAATGTGGAAAAAATCTATTTTCTGGATCTTCTTTTTCCAAGATGAAGAAAAACAGACTGATGAGCAAATATGTGGATGCCTCAAAGAGCTGCATTGCAGATTATAGAATTGTGCTGCGGTTTGAATAGATGAGGCTGTAGAGAAACACATGTCAGAGTCAAAGTTGGAGCTGAAGGAAGTCACGATTTCCATTTCCTGTTTTCTTTTCTTTGTGTGTTTTCCATCCAGGTCATCACCCCGTTTGCAGCACAGCCTCTTGCTTTGTCTCAGGGCTGGGCTTGGCGGCTAAGAGCACTGTGTGTGCTATTGCGTACACACACACACACACACACACACACACAAACGTTATCCATGTTATTTGTGTGCCTAGCTACCTTCGTGTATATGTCCACAGTGTGTGTAGTGGGGGCAGGGGCATTGCTTTCACAGCCCATCACCTTCACTTCCACACCCAATTTGTCATGAGTGTCACGCGTCAGGGTGAAAGCTGAGGAAGTCACCACAAGAAAATGGCTGCTTCCACATCACAAATGGGGGAAGAGAGGGGGCAATGGCTTGGGAAAGGTGGTGGCGATATTGCTCAGTGGCCAAAGCAAGACAGTGAGAATGGAAAAACTAATAAATAAATAAACACACAGCTGCCCTCTCCTCTGATTGTGCGCATGGCAACCACTCAACATCCTCCACCAGTAACCTGAAAAAGAACTGCTGCTCTTGAGTTTTCCCTAGTGCTGCTCGGTGGCAATGCTAAGTGAGTGGGTGTGGTAGGTGACATGGCTGCCAAGGCTCTGACTCTGACTGATGAGCTGTGCGGTTGGTACTGGGCATCTATAAACATCTGCCCTAGTCTTGAGTGACAGGTCATTAGCAGTTTAATCAGATTCTAGCGTCAGTGCTGGTTGTGATTATTGGTTCATAGTAGCCCCTCCCTGACTCTGCATGTAATTATGGTTTTTGACGGCTTCTCCTGTGTTTTGGTGTTTTTCTTTGAGTTTCCTTGAGCCAGGCGATATGCTCCATTTATATCAGTGCAAACTGTGAAACGTGCCTTGCACATATATTCTCAACATTATTATTATTTTTGGTAGTAAAAGAAAGTGAAAAAACATCACAGTAAGGACTTATGTCTAGACCTTAGGGGTAGAAAAAAAAATGCAGTACAAAGAGCCACACGATAGTGCTGCGTATTTGAGGTGTCTTTGTACCTCCATGTACACATTTCCATGACTTTTGTGTTGGCCTAAGCCGAGTGGTCAGAAAAGCCATTACAGAGGGGTAAGGCTTGTAGCAGGAGGATTATGGACTATTGAAGTCTATGTTCGTCTCATGCTGGAAACTATCAGTGACATCTTCACCCGGTCAAATCCCACTGCATTAGTCCCTCAACTGACTGACCTGCCTGTACAATAAGGGCACCAACTCAGACACCGGTACCTAAAAGCTACAAGCTTCACAACAAACAGAAGAGCTTTCTGTTATAGCTTCAATCGCCATTTGACTAATATAAATACATATATATTACTGAAACTAGTTCTTTACTGTGATTAGTTTTCTATTAATCATATGTATAACATAGTTATTCCTTAATCTTTGGCCGATGCAGGGACTCATTGGTGTGCGGCAGTGCATGACCTCCATGCTCCATACTAGAAACAGTTTGAAAAACTCATCAAACTGTGTTAACATTTGGAGAATGTGTTGGGACGAAACGGGGACTAGAGTTGAATGCTGACTGGCTGACATGAATATCTGGCTCTTGATTGACACATGTTTTATTTTGGTACAATGTTCTCATTGAGGGGTCCGCTGTGAGGCAGGGCTGGGGGGTTGGACAGCAGGGATTCAACCTGATTAAATGCACCCTCTCTGAGAGATGGCTTGACATAGGCAAGCACAGACAAACTCCCAACAGCTCGAGGCGGGGAGACAAAAAGAATGGTAGTTAAAGAGAAACCAAAACAATTATAGGTAAAATAGGGGTTGCGAGGGCATATACCACTATATAAAAGTATCTATCTCTCTAAGTGCTGGATTAGGGGGATCCACATTATGTGGTGCGCTGGCGAAAAGTAAAACAGATTGAAAAGGTCCGTTATGTAAAAATCAAATGGTTGAATAATATAGTATGATGGAATGAAAGCTCTAAGTGTTTTTTTTTACCTTCTCTTTCAGCAGATGACTTAATTTGCACAGGAAAAGCTGGGCTCCCTCTGAAGGGCTACCTCCCTCCCTCTCTCTTTCTTTCTCTCCCTCCTTTCGTGCTTCTCTCCTTCTCTCCTCTTTGGACTGTACCGTGACCTTCATTGGCGTTTCACCTGCAGGAAGCCATGTTTGATTCTCTGTCCGCCGAGACGCCTGCTTGACAGCAGAATGGTGTCATAGGACCGAGTGGAGGAATTTCTCTTTCTCTGTCATCATTAAGGGGCTTCCCCCTATGGTGAGGGGGATGAAAAGTACGATTTAATGTTCTCTGGAGAGTGGCAGCAGAAGAAAAGCTCAAAGCCCTGCATGCTGGTTTCTGAGTGGGTCACTCCAGCCCTTGCAGCGAATGGGATGTCCCTTAGGAATTTGCCATAGACTGGCCTGAAAGGCTGGGGATTAAGACCCTTTTAAGGATGGAAATGTAACAAAAGGAGCACTTTTATGATGTAGCAGCATAAAATGAGGGGGTCCATTGTGTAACTGATTGCAAAAGATCTTTGAAACAGGCGGCCCTGCACTGCATGCTCGCCTGGCCCAGTGGGCTTTAACGGCTTGTACAAAATGACTTGTCTACATTAGGGACAGAGTGGCTCTCGTTTAGGAGGCAATGTAGAAGATTATTAGTTTGTTTCTATTTTCACCCTTTGCTCCTCCCTCCCTTTTCCTCTCTCTCTCTCGCTCTCTCTCTCTCACGCTCACTCCCTCCTCTCCGTCTGCTATCAATGCCGGATTGAAAGTGGCGACAGAGTCCCAGTGAAAGTCGGTTAATTTAGAGCGAGAGAGAAGGTAATTAGCATGCCCTCAGGCATGGCTAAGCTAGAATAGGAGGCACCTAGTATAGCTCAGATGTAAATGGGAAACACAATGGTTGGGATTTGAGGCAATAACGACCAGGTGATGTGACTGTGCTCACTGCAAAAGTCAATCCTGTGAGAGAAAGAAGGTGCCAGGGCAACGTCACCACACAGGAGAATATAATCGTCACTGGATGCTAATTTTATGCTTAGAGTGTGGTGTCAAATGTCAGAAATTAATTCATCAGTGGTTTTCTTATTGCTTCTTAGTTATTCAAAGATTACATAATAGTACACTATGATCAATTATATTACCTTTAGTTACAGAAGAAAGCAGGAGGAGCTGGATGAAGGTGGAGGAGTGGGACAATTTTATTGACAATAGAGTGATAATAGAAAATGTATTTTCTGTTGAAAATTATGCAGAATTTTCTAGAATAAAAAAATATTTCTGTTAGTTTTGGATGGATGAGGAGAGAATACTCCAGCTTTGTCTGAAAAATGATGCAATCAAAAGGAACGTAACTTTGACTTTATTACACAAGCACTGTACCCACCTGACGTACACTCTAGTGATGCACAGTGGGACATCTTGTAGGCACCTGTAGCACATGACATTTGAGTGAAAGCTGATCTTTTGTTGTTAGTATCTCTGCTTCAATTCACAATAGGTGTCTGTATTTAAATCCAAAACATATTGGGATAGAGAATGAAAACTTGTCTTTCAGTGGGAGTAGGAAAACACTCGAGAGAGGCCAGTGAACACTAGAGGGGGAGCTTACCCATGATGCAGCCTGTGCTGGTCTGACAGAGGGAGCTGTTCTCAGGGCCCCACCACATCCACGCCTTTTATCAGCCCTCCATCCCTCCGTCTCTCCCTCCTCCACCTCCAGCACAGGCAGCAGGAGACCTCCAGGGATCAGAGGTCAAGGGTCGAGAAGAGCGGCGGGCCTTTTTATTGTCATTCTCTCAGGAACGAAAGGGGAAGTGTTTGTGTGTGCGTATGTGCATGCAGGAGCGCGTGCTTGTGTCAGAGAGAAAAAGAAAGGAAAAAGGTCAAAAGTATATTAATGTGTATTTATATGATTTTTTCCATAGACATCCGTGTTGACGTTTTTCAATTGTTTTAAAACCGGAATATAATTTTGAATGTGCATATGTTATGTTATAATTATGTGCACATGGACGCAGCAATAGACGTGTTTGTACAGTATGTGTAAGGCGAATAAGTTGTGAACAGAGGTGTTTGGAGAGAGGGGGGTAGACTGGCTGCTGAGTTTGTAAGTAGGGGGAGAGAAGTTTAGGAGGCCTCACACTGTGATATGGAGCCCTTAAAAGGCCTCTGGAGGGAGTGTAATATCAAGAGCAGGATTATTCCCCAATCTCCTCCCCCTCCTTCACTCCCCCTCTTCGACTCTCTTCAGCTGACCCTCCTCACCCCCCCCCCCCCCTCACTCCCCACATCATTTAAATGTCTAAAGAGTAATTGAATGAATTATCATAAAATTTTGACAAATTCATTGACTCGGCAGGCTGAGCGAGCCAAACGTTTCCTTCCATTTGCGTCTAATAAGACATGACATTTGAGATTAGTTTATGTGCTGGTTAGACCTTTTGCCTTTTTCCCTTGGTTCCAGAAACAAAAGGCCAATAAGTGTATGAGGGGGGTATATCTTAAATGCAACACAGACTGCAGACTTTTAAGGGGAATGTGGTGGCTACAGCCTGAAACATGGCATTTATCCACTACACTCCTACATATTCAGACTGTGCTAAATTCTTTTTTTTAAAACTTGTTTTGAAGATAGGCTTCACAAACTGAAGCCAGTAGCAAAGTGAAAAGGGAACTGTTGTGGGGGATGGAATTTAGCGCTGCACAGACTGTTCTCTCTGACCTCGGTGTTCCCACATCAAAGGGCCTCCCCATCCCACTTCCCTCGACGCAAGCTGAAAAGAGGTCTTTAGTGCGGAGGCTTGTGCTTGTGTGTATACGTGTGTGTGAATGTGCTGCGCTGAAACCTGCAGGCTGCCTTGTATGCTGCCAATATGTGGTAGTAGATGGCGATACCAGGTTCTCGGGCTTCAACTGAAACCCTCTGTGCTTAGAAAGGGAGTGGAGAGGGTAATAATATTTTGTGCATTTTCTTTTAGAAATATGCTTTTTCACTTGTGTACTTTTGCTCAGATTTATTTCTCTCCCTTTGTTTCTATATTAGCAATTAAAATTGTGAGTTTTTGAAAGCAGTGCCAGCTCACTGTAGTTCATTAAACACACTGCAAGTTAATTGAAGTGAGAGGTTGGAGGTTAGAAAGCAATGTGGCGAATTTGGAGGAGTTCCATGTTTTTCTCTTGCTGGTCACAGCTGCGTGTCCTCTGTCTTTTGATTAGGGCGAACAGAGTTAAATCTGCTGAGTGTGTGGGTCACACGTACAGGGCGTTGAACCGCTGCACCAAAGAAATTCTGGACACACACGGCAGCTCACAAAAGTGCATACATTGACGGAGGCTCACACCACACACACACACACACACACACGCCCAAATTTAGTGTAATGATTCTTGTTAGAGCCACTTGTTCCTTGTGTTGAGTTGTTTGTTAGAGGCAGAAGCTTGGGCGTTTGCCGTGACGAGATGAAAAGGCCTGCTTCCATGCCTCCATGTGATGCAACAGCTGTGCCTGCATTGGGCTGCTCATACCCCCCTCCAAATCCCAGTTAACACATACACACACAAACACTTATACACACACACAGTCTATGCATGGACATTCATATTTTCACACCAAATGCAAAGTAAACATCACACGTGTATCCTGGAATAAAATGCTCTTCTTCTTGTACAAAAACACGCACATGTTCCTCTCCACCCACCACACAAACGCACACATGCACACATGCAGACATACAGACATACACAGGACTCCCGGGCATCCTGCTGGGTGAAAAATGTGTATTTGCTGACAGGCAGAGAGAGGGCCGCCACCGCGTGCCCCATCCGGCTGGCAAACGGCTCGATACATCATGGTGTTCTCCTCTCCTCCAGCCCGGCTCCACTCCCGGGCCAAATCGAGCATGTTATTCTCTGCTCACATCTGATTTCCCCCAGCCACCCAGTGACTGAGGATTCTCTTCTCCTACAATGGAGAGAGAGAGGGAGAGAATGGGAGAGCAAATCTGGACACACGTTCCTGCACACTCACACACTCACACACGCGTGCACACGCACGATCCAGACAGTGCAACTGACAAAGAAAGCCACACGTCCTAATAAGCAAGCACAGACACACACACACTCGCTGACCTCTGTGCTTGCCACCACAAGGCTGCCACTGATCTTCAAATACAGCAGAGCATCAATCAGTTCGTGACTGCCTTTTAGTGTCATTTTTCTTCCTTCCCCTGGCTTTTTGTCCTCATCTTCTCAACCTTTCCTCTGCTCCTTGAGTATTCTTACAGGCGTCTGCTCTTTCTGGCTGAGCCTGCGGAGCATAGGTCATATTTAGTTTATCTCTCAGCTTCCCCTCGCATATCAGGACTGTAAAATATCCCAAAGAGATAGAGCTGGATAATGTATGTAAATCCAAATTGTTGTATCTCAGGCACTTATTTATTCCACTTTTTTATGGAAATCTTTTTGATTTTTTTTCTCTCTCTTATCCTAACCCTCCCCCGTCCTGCCTCAAAGTCTCTCTGCATCATAAACTTGAATGATACACAAATGATTCATCCCAGGACTGTAACTTGTGATAGAATACTTCCAAGAGAGAAAACCTTTTGAACCCTCTCATGAAATAAACTCACAATGACGTCTTAGTTTTTCCTCAACAGATATGAACATTGTCAATGTTTGCAGACTCTTTTAATTATCTGTTATTAGTAACTGAGCAAACACAGTTTAATCAGTGTTCTGTATTACAGAACTTTATCATCAACCATTAAAAAAAGGATGGCTATTTGTTTCCCATATATACTGAAAATTAATCACAATGTTTAGTGTCATTATTATTTCTGTGCAGTATTTATAGCTCCATCTCCCCTGTTTATAATAAAAAAAATAATAATAATCACCAAATTGAAATCCATGTGCTCCACATAGTGTTTCAGCTGTTTAAATGTGGAGTCCTTGGTTCTAATTTGTGGTCTTGCTTTTTTTCAACAACTCAATAATGCTCACATTCAGAGCCCAATTAAGTGTGACTGTGTTTATTTTTAGCTTTATGGCAAATGAATTAAACTTCTCAGTGGAAGACTATTAGACATTCCCTGGCAGCAGCAGCCTGCCAGCCAGCCAGCTCGCAGCTTTGGGAACGTCAGCGCACTGAACACTCACCCCGCAGAGCACATAATCGTGTTTACTTGGTTGAGGTCCCAAAATAAGTGTTATCTTAATTAATAAACAAATTACAAAATAATATAAAAAAACTCGTCACAAGGGTGACGAGTTTTTTTAAAGTTCATCAATTACCAGGATTAGCCAGGCAAGAAGCATGTAATCTACACAGAGACATTTATAGGGCAACGATTGTGCCACCTTCCCCATAAGCCTTTATTGTGATGAAATTTGGAGCAATAAAGCACCTTCCCATTTCCCCTGACAAATCCTGTACTCCTCCTCAAAATCAAAAGGTGAAGCATTTAGCAGTCCGCTTCTAATGGGTAAAGCTGTGTGACGAATGAATTGCCCTACACACATCTAGTGGTGTACTAAAGAGGGTGGAAAGTCAAGAAAACAGAGTGAAAGGAAATTAGAGACAGAGTGGGAGAGATCAAGCTATTAAATGCGGTGATATACTTTTAATGAAAATTCAAAGATTTATCCTATAGTCATATTTTACTGTTTTAGTAGTTTTTGTGTAGATTCCATGCTGGATGCAAGGGATATTTATGACACACTGCAACATAAATTACTTATTACTTTATGCTGCTTGAAAGATTTAAAATGTTCCCCCTCCACATTTTTTTGTCTTTGCCTTAGCTGAACACAAGCTGTTAATTATGTACATTGGAGTGAAGTGCAGACTGAAACCAGCATTGTCTCATCTGGCATACTGAGTCCTGCTTTACGTCTCTCCCAACACTTTATTTCTAGTAATCTGCTGATAGAACCTATGGATTATGAACAGCAGAGCATCATAAGTAGGTTTCTGGCTCTCTTACCTGAGAATTTGCAACAGACCCCTCTCAGCTCACTCACGGAGTGAGGAGGGGGGGATACATGGATAGGATGCACAGGCAAAGGAAATCTCCATGTCTTTCCTTTGATATGTATATTTCCAACCACTTTCTAAATCGGATATTTTTCCCCTCCCCTCACCAAATGCCACTCTCTTTTACCCGCTACAGTAGTCCTTTTTATTGAGGATCAGTTTGTGTTTTCACATCTTCCGTCTACACGATAGTAGACACGTCTAATATAGCTTTGATATGCTTTAGACTGGCATTTTCATCTCCACTTGTGGTTGTGTTAGTCTTTTAAGTCTTTCATATTATAAACATATACAAGGTGATTCATTGCTTAGTACATGCACTACTGACTTTATTTTTTAATTTTTTTTTTTTTTAAGAATGATGGCTTCAACCACGGCTACATCCATTTGAAGTTTTCCACATTATCAGTCACTGCTGTCTTGGTCTACTTAACATCACATCTACTGCACAACTTTAAACCACCCCTTTTCATGTCTCAATGTCCAGGTGTCAGCAGGTCTAAATGTACCTTCTTTATATGATAGTGCTAGCTATTGTGTTCTCAATCACCTGGCATTAATATTTCCATCCCCGCTGAGGTTGATTAACTGTGTTGTCTGCCTGCCATCCATCACTGCCTTCCTGGGCAGTCTGGAGTTGCCGCAGAGTGATGGGCAAACCTTTTGAGGAACTTGTTGTAAATGTCAACAAAACACCTCCGTGGGTGTCCAGGTTTCTCTTTGTTTTCACACTTGTGTTCTTTATGAAGACATTTATGCTCTCACTGTCTGTATATGAAAAGATTTACATGAGCTGAAGGCTATATCAGTCTGTGATTCTTGGGCACTCACATGAAGTGTATTTAGTTCTCTCAGGTATGTCATTAGATATAGTGTATGTTTTATAATTATGTGGTTTACTGTGCACATATTTACAATTTCGAATTACTTTGTGACATATTCCTCCCTACTGTATATATAGTACAATATAAGCTTGTGCATTGTGTTAAATATTCAGTCACTCACATATTCAGCAACTAATGCGAGCAACCATCCCCATCTATTCAAAGAAATTAATATTCAAAGGTTAAGATATCTCTTCACAAGGTGTAATGAGCACCTCTGCTCAATTGTTACCATAGGTGTTCCAATCCTGGGACTGCATTAGGGACTACACTCAGATAATTTATGATTCCCGTAGTCCCCCTCAGCGGGGATTAATTTTGAATTATTTATGCTCTTATACGCACATAGAGCTGAAACATTTTAGTAGGTGTCAGACGCTCACTCACAGACGAGGCTAATGTGCGGACTAGCAGGGGAACTGATGGCAGCCTCTTGTTATTTAAAGTCTAGCTTTTTATATTCCTCTCATTCCCCAAGGGAGTAGAGGGGCAAAAGATGAAAACAGTATGTCTCTTTAAATAGAAATATACAATTCAGACGGTGGTCGGGGTGATTCAGAATGAGCACTGTAAGAGAAACAGAATAAGAAAGTTTGGAGTTGAGGGGGAAGAGTGCAGGCTTTAGGTGGTTTGTTTTGTTGGGGTAAACTTCTCTCTGGCTCACATAGAAGTGACTCTTCTATAAGGCGGCTTTGACATATTGCTGACAACACTGGGTGTATGACCCTCTTTTATTAAGCAAAGAGAGAGAGAGGAGTGTTTTATTTGTGGAATCCATGTCAGGAGTTAAATCTTTAATCATGTTTTTGTTTTTGCACAAATGAAAATGGATGGACGTTTTGAACCCCTGAAATGAAAGGTGCTCCAGGTTAATAGTAGCTTATATTTTGCACAATTTGTACAGTTAGTCATTTCTAATATCATTAGGGAAATTAGGTGTGAGGTGATTTATTTGTTTATTCATTTAATAAATCATTTAAACCCATTCTGAATTTTAAGCATGCTAGTCGGAAGACGAATAGCCGGCTCACTGTGCCCTTATAAACAGGAAGCCACATAAATCAGGTAATAAACTTACAACATGTTTTGCATAGCGCTAATTACTAGTGTTTTTAATTTGTCCGGTTCAGGCAGGGTTCTGTTGCCATGTGTCACATCTCATTGCTCTCTGGTGAGTAATGAATGATGTGATTCAGCCTAATTCATGTTATGGATATTCCCCTGCTTTGTTCTCTTCATGTGTACTAATTAAATTTCCTGCACTCGAATAAGGTTGCTTTAAATATGCAGGAATTTATGTAAATAATTTTTGTATTAATTTTCACTATGGTTTTCGTGGATCAGGTCAACATAAACAAACAGTAGTTTGAGTGTACCACACGCTGGTTGTATTTATCATCCTACTGTACTTGCACACGAGAAGACATGCACATACACACCACAGTGTCAGTCCCTACAACCCTTATAACTCAAGCCAAGCTCTGTAATTGTGTTGGCAGCAGTATTGTCCTTGCCATAGGATCACTGCTACTATTGTACAGAAAAGGTCCCCTTTCTCGCTGCTCAACAATGTCTAATAAATCCTGGGGTGGGGAACATTGATGCTGGGCACTGACTGTGACACAAAAGAGGGGAATTTGGGAAGAGGCTGCAGAGGATAATGAACAGTATTTTAACTCGGCAGTTTAACCTCCGAGCCTGTCAGGACTGACCTTTCGCCAACCCCGGGGAGAGTCTGATGTCTCCTGTTTCTCTGGTTTTTTTTTTCCTCTCCCTCCTTCACTCCCTTCTCACTCTCTCCTCCTGCCCCTTCCCTCTTCTTCCCCTCTTTTATTCTTCTGCTGACAGAGAGTATACTGGAGTAAAAGAGACGGAAAGAGAGGGAGTGTGTGTGTGTGTGTGTGTGTGTGTGTGTGTGTGTGTGTGTGTGTGTGTGTGTGTGTGTGTGCGTGCGTGGGGGGAGAGAGAGGGTAGGGGCTGGGATGTGTAAGAAGTGTCAGTCCAAGACATTTACATGAAAAGCAGTTAGTAGTTGAAAGGCGAGCTGTTTCACAATCTGCCTGTACATTTTCTTTTTTCTCACCCTTTCTCTCTGGCTAAGTCTCTCTCCATCTCTTTTATTGCCGTGGTCCATGCCTAGCGAATTGATGTGAGAGCAGGGGCGACCCCCACACGTCTACAGCAGACTGGGAGGTGTTATTGACTCTCATTGAGGCCTACATGACCCTCATCCAGTGTGACCTTTATACAACCTTTTGCTTCACCTGAGGTTGACCTTGAAGGAATGCGGCTCTCTGCATTTATATGTCTGCTATTATTAGTGCTCTGCAACTCATGTTTTTTTTCCCTCCCTTGTCCATTTTAGTCCCTTTTTTCCATGCACCCTCCGTCTTTCTCAGTTTTTTTTTTCTCTCTCTTTCTATCGCTCTCAGTTACACAGCAGAGGGTAGTAAGTGTAAATCAAGAGGGACCATTTTCTTTAGCAGGGCCCTGATTAGTGCTGATGATGTTTCTAAAGAGGTGAAGGGGACAGCTCAGAGGCCACCGCAGCTGCTCTCCCCTATTCACCGTGTGCAGATTTATGTCTCCCTCTCTCTTTTTTTTCCCGTCTTTCTCCCCCACTCTCACTCTCTTTCCTACCACATTTTCAACATTATCAATATCGATTGAGCTGTGCACTTAGAACCTCTCTTTAACAATTGGCTCCTGCGGTTGATATGGGCATTAATGGTGAGTGCTCACGGATGGAGAGAAAAGGAGGGAGGGCGAGATTTAAAACAGTTTGAAAGATTTATGTAATTTCACATGAATAACCCACAGATGTCATGGTAGGGGATTCTCTCTCACACAGACAGCTCCATCAGTGTAATACTTACCCGCATACGTCCGAGTTCACATCATCATATCATCTTATCTTTGGCTAAATGTTTGCTTTTTATGGATATTTCATGGGGAGCCGAGATGAGGTCATGGTTGCGATGCTCTGGCTTATGCCGCTGGACCTGTCCTGATGTCCTGACCCTCCCCGTTTGATTTATGATCATAGGAGTCCGCCAAGGCTTGATGGGCTTCAATCCATTCAGCTCAATCACCTAATGAACTTGACAGTGGTCTGAGCAAGTGGAGAGATACAGCTTTCAGTAAACTTAATTAATCTTTCTTTCTGATTGGTACCATTTACTGTTGCATCTGCAGAGCGATTACATAGTTAACAGAATGCAAGAGGGTAATTCCCCATGCAGTTGCATATTTCTATAATGATAACTGCGATGAATGCATGGTTAATCTCATCATTGGCCAATGTTAATCCAGTTTGAATACAGATTTTGTCTCGACCTAAAAAAGAACAACATCCCTTAGCTTCTACTTGCCCTGAGAAATCAGTAACACTTTTGTCTCATAATGATAGATTATCCCAAACAAATAGAACAAGGTGTGAAAACAAGAGGCTGATCTGATTGAAAAATAATAGATTTTAATTTTAGTAGAATTATTTGTTCCACTGCTTCCCCCCCCCCCGCACAGCATAAATAATTATGCATGGGTGACTAATTTGAAGACACTGCATGCTAAGTATACAAATCCCCCTTTCTTCCCCCTGCTCCAGGGTTCAGGAGGAATAACACATGACCGCGAAACAAAGGCAACATCAAGCTCATAAAATTAACATAGCAAATGACCTGAAGAAGAGGCTCGATAAATATTCTGATCTTATCACCCCTAAGTACTGCGAGACAACTAGAGAGCAGCCAATGAAAACACCCTCGTTAATCTTCCATACCCTCGGATAAACTTTTTACAGGAAACCATCTTTCCAGCAACTCTGCAGGGGTCGGGACAAGGGCGCCTTCTCCCTAAGTTGATAGATATTTTTTGGGAGATCTCCGACTTTTGTTCAGACAGCTTCACACTGACCTTGGACTCAAACTCAATTTAGCGTTTCCTTTCTTTTTGTGTTGCCTCCCTCTTTGTGATGTAGAAAGTACTGTCTGAGAGACACCATTTTAAAACCTACCGTGTTTTTGATTCTGTATTCAATCAGATCTACAAAGAGGTGTGTGGGGGTAACGGGGTTTATGTTTGCGCGTGTCTATGTGCGTGTGAGCTCACATACATAGGTTGTGTCACAAACCTAACACCTTTTCTTGTCCCGTCTTTACTCCCTAAAGCTGTTTATGCAAGCTGAAGAGACGCCGCTTTGTACAAGTTTGAGTGTTGTCTCCTTCGAATGCTGTCAGAGGAAAACAGTCGTTTTAGAGATGAAGAGGGGATCAATCAGCCTTACCCTCCTCACCTGCCATATGTGTCGTGTGTCTTTTGGCCTGTCGTTCTTATGTGCTGCAGGTAGATAAAATGCATAATCCCCCTCATTTGATTCAGGTGCATGTTTTGTCATGCTAGCATGTGGATAAAAGTGATGGCTCGCGGCGTCTGAGTTCTCTAAATGTGCACATTACGCTCTGAATAAACTCTGCTGTAGGTTAGGCATTGTTTGAATCGGTGTATTTTGCAGTATCTAAGCAGCGTTGTGCACATTCACACCTCAGTAGACTAAGCTCAAACTTGAGTTCACGCAGATTAAAATGAAGTAGTTCACATTCATAGTTCAAACTTTGAATTTTTAACAAAGTTCACAGCTCAAAAAGTGTAGTTCATGTTCATCTCTTTTTTTTTCTTTTTTGAAATAAAATAAAATAGTCATTTAAAATTCTTTGTCAATGTGGCTGACATTTGGACACGTTTTTTTTTCAGTCCTAGCAGGCACCATTGCATAAAAATGTATTGTTTTGTTTAAATCTGTACTATTTTATTCATAAAACTCCTTCAAATATTCATATGAATTGGCCTCAGCAGTAGCAGTTAGTTAAATGCGTTGTCTGAGTTTTGTTGCACTAGCCCTGCCAGTGTTGTTACAAGAGCTAATGATGCTCATATTCATTAGTTGCAAATGGATAATGTTTAGTTCACCTTTGAACAAAAACATGAACACATTCAAAGAATGGATTCTTTTAGCACATTTATGCTTAACAGTGCTGTCTGTCTTTACAGATAATTTGATAACAGATATTCCATTTTCTGTGTATGCAGTTCGTCTATTTATACTGCATACCAAGTTATTAAGTCTAGTACGTCTTCAATAAGCAGAGGGAAGAAAAGGCTTTTTTAATGAAATTCATTGAAATGTACAATTTTTAATTTTAAGTTGAACTTGAAATGGCTGTCACTCCAAGAATAACATATTTTAATACAGTGGCAAAGACTAGATGACAATAAAACTTAACTGATACATTTTTCCTGATGTTGTTTAAGACTTAGTAAGACAGTTGGAGTAAAATGCACGTATATTTTAGATAGTGATCAATTGAAAAACGTACAAACTTCTTGCTTGTTAAATCAAACATTTCAAATTTATCTTACTTTAACTGTAATTTATATGGTCAAAATATAATAGATTAAGCCATTAAGTGATATTATATACCGAATCAATAATAATCTAACATATTTTCAGTTGGAAAAATATAGTAATGCAAATAAAAAAGCAGTTCTACATGTTCTTCAAAAAGCTTGTCTTAGTTCTTATGCATTTTGAAACTGTATGTCACAGCCCACACTGTCCATTTCTACATATATAAGCTACCAACTTTAGATGATATAATATTTATAGTTTTTTATTCATAGTTAGAAGTATACAGTATTAGCAATAACACTAATTTCATTAAAAAATACTTGAATATACTACTTGGCATTGTATTTCATTATTACAATATCTTATTTGTTTGTTGTTGTTGCTCCTCAGAACTGTGAGCATCACGTGCTAAACAAAAATAAATATCAGTGGGTTTTCAAAAATTCCATATTCTACCATTTGTCCAGGTTGCTCTCCTGTTCCCATCCTCCTGGTCATTAGACTCATTGTTCCACTCGAGGCCCGTAGGTTTAGACTAGCTAAAATTGTCCTCCTTTGAGAATACAACACTCTTATCCAAGGCATCCTGCAGCAAGGACAAAATCAACACAGGGAAAAAAGTTAGTGTCGCCACTGCCTGTATCAAAAAACAGGGGCATCTGATGCCCTAGTTTCTCTTTTGAGGTGTACTTCTACATTCGAGCTGATATAAGCTTCCATCTCTACTTTCTTGCTCTTACAAGTGTGTTTGATATCTCACTTTGCCTTACAAGTTAGCAAATGCAGAGAGACACACATTTGCTTGTGTGTTTGTTGAGTTACTGTGTGTGTGTGTGTGTGAGATAGCTGCAGATGAACAGGGAGGGACCGGAATGTCAGTGTGTCGTGGACAGGTCAGGCCACTCAGACCACACAAAATATATGTCACTCGACGATGTAGCGCAAGGACTCAGCAACACGCACATGCTACAGAAGGCTGGGGCATAAATCACAATTATTGAAGCCAGAGACACTGACTGGTCTGACCGCAGAGTGCAACACAGTGTAGCACAGGGAACTTCTCCAAATAAGCCTCTCTCCCCTCTCTACCCTTGCTGAATGACACTCCCAGAATAGCGATTCGTGTGGGTCCCCAGTAGCCAAACGAGACAGGACAGGAACACAAAGTTAGTGTATTTTCAGGGCACAGCCAGGAGCCTCAGTGTCAGCACAGAGAAGAGAAAAAGGCAGGTCGGTGTGTGTTCTTGCACTGAGCCAGTGACCTGGGTAATTAGGAGAATGAGTGTGTGTGGGCGTATGTGTGTGTTCAACCATGTGTTTGCCTACCAGTCCCAGCAACCGCCTCTCTTCTCCACCCCCTCCCCGTTGGGTGACAGGGACAGGTATTTGTTGTTACTATTAGTGAGTGATTAGGCCGCCGTTTCCTTTCGTGTTTTTAACACGTCGGGAGCTGCTGGATTAAAGAATTAACATGTGACTGTCAAGGTGGAGAAGAGAAGAGACAGACAGGTAGAAGTGTAACAGAGGAGAGTTACAGAGCATGCATTTGCTCAGATGATACAAACTGTATAAACAATTACACACAGTTCTGTGGGCAAACAAACACACACACATTGTTTCTTTCCTGCCTGCGTCTAAAAGATATGATTTGGACTGACATTGGCTCCAGACTTCCTTACACAACTCTGATGAGTAGGCTGACCTTGTCTCAGTCTGACCCGGTGTGACCCCCTGTCCTCCAAGCTCCCCTTAAAGACAAAGCCTCATTAAGAAGGAAAATGGCCCTAGAGCGGTCACTGTGGTATTGTGTGTGCATGTGTGTTCACATGTACACGATTGTGGCTGTAATACTGTCACTATCTCAAAACGCCCCTAGTGGCTTAACAAGGGTGTTATGTTTTATTCAGCATGAGCACAACACAGTCCTGCAGTGCAGGAGAGGATAAGTTGAATGTAATGTAAATGAGCTGAGTAGTATTCAGATAATTAGCAATGTTTTAATTGTCAAATTACAACTTTATTTGTTTGATTTAAAAATGTCTTGGAGATAAAAGTTGGTACTCATCAGATCCCAGTTGGTCTCCATTTATGGATGAAAGGTAGACTTAAAGATTGCAAATCGGAAGTTCAGTCACAGCAGAGAGACAGCGAACACAAAGGATTAGAAGAAATGCTAATACTTTTACTACTCTTATCTTTTTACTTTCATTTGCTTTGCTAAACTTGGAAGTCATCCCAGATATCAAAAGAAAATGTAACTTAAAGAGAGTGGAGGTTCATATTTCATTTGTCTTTTTCCAGGTGTCTCCACACTGAAAGAGCTACAGTAGCTCTGCAAAGAGCTATGTATGCATTGTAAAATGCAAGGATTGTCGACTGGCACTATTGTCCCCCAAAGCTTTGGCTAATAGGCTGTAAGATGTTGATTTAAGGACAAGAAGGGAATGTCAGCAGTGTAATAATGGGGATGCACCACATGGAAGGAGGAATAAAAGAAGACATGTTACCTGGATTTGCATTTCTAATGTTGATAACTTAGCAAGCATTGAGGGTAATTTCAAGGGGGGTTCTGTGCTGCAGAACATGCACACACTGCACTCACTAATAATGTCTCTGGTGAATTATTCGGTGGCTCTTCAGTTCAGGCCTTTGCACATATACCTTTACCCTTTTAGTGGGATGAATTGCCCAAAAAAGACTACAATCGCTCAAATTATATTACCATTAAAACTATTTTACACAGCAACATTTTAGTTTAGGGATAAACCCAAAACACTATGAAACACACATCAGATGACTTCATTTTTTTCTCCATCATATCAAATAAACAAGAAATGCCTATTTTAACTTAGCCACATCACTTAGCCACACAATTTGCTCATATTTGTCACATTTTCCTTGATGATTTCATCTTTCAAGCTTTCAATCTCTCATACTGACTACTTCTTTGCATTTGGACCAAGAATTCAGATAATTTTGTTATTAAATCTGGGGAGCACAGTAGAAAAAAGTCATTGTTCTCAAGAATGATCTTGTAATTTTTAATGTGCACTGATTTCTTTTACCATCTTCACAAAAGGATTTTTGTAAGTTAAATTCACAGCACAACAGATGTCAGACATATTCTCTGCATGCACGTGCTACAACAGCAGTTTTTGGACGAAAATGATTTCTTGCCTTCTTTTCCTATATTGACACCTGCCTCCCAGATCAATGGCAGACAGTCCAACAGGTAGACAGAATGCAGGAAATATTGTGCCGTTAGTTCTCTCGACATAATAAGTTCCCCGGGGTACATCCCAAGACTTTTATTACCGCTGCTTTCCTCCAAGCAAGAAACTTTGAGGAGATAAGGAAAGGAAAGAACAGAGGAGAGGAAAAGAGAAGATGATGAGAGAGGGGGAAAATCGGGACACGCTGCGCGTCAGTATTAATGATGAGAACTCAATGGATGAAGAATTTTAGATAAATAAAATAGAAAGGAGCTTTTATTCAATGAGTTGTCATTAAATTTTAGGTATTTGGCTTATCTCAGTAGGGCAGTTGTTGGAGTCTCACAGAGCACATTCCAAACAATAACTTAATTCATCCCTTGTTGAAAATCCGTTTCAACATCTGTTTTATACAGTTTCTGTCATCCCCTCTGCTGTCAGACAATAGAATAAACCGCCACTGAAACTTAGATTTCAAGGTAATGAACTGACTGTACGAGGTGTTGAGGAAAGCAGATATCATGCTGTACAAAACTGAGTGTTACATGTGATGTGAAATTGGAAGTACACTTGAGTTATATACTTGTAGTAAGGTTGTTTTTAAAATATATATATATATAATTACTTCTGAAATGTGGCAGGTTAGATGAACAAATAACTGAATAAAACCTGTTAATGTAATGAATTAGTTGATCAGTTTTTGTATTTAAAAGTAAGAAAAAATATGACGTAATTACCAGCCAATTTGATGCACAGTTTTTAAGAAGTATAATAACTGAATGAATTATTCGAACACATCTATTTATGTACATTTCAACTGTACACATGATACCCCAATTTTGAACATTTGCGTCAAGATATTTGACCTCTTCTGGAATATTTCCATAAGTCATGAAAGAAAGGAGGATGTACTTGACGAGAGGAGGAATGATATTTGGAGTAATGGGACGCACCGCAGGTGTAGCCTACCTTCTGCTTGTAATAAATGACGTCCGGCCCCTTAAAGACAATTCTATTACCTCCCCAGTCATGTGCAATCAGTCTCTGTCAGGGAAATGGATATGCACACGTGTTACCAAATCGGTAGCCAAGGCCCTATCAATACAGGCTGATCTCAAGATTTATGCCACTGCTCTGTTGGCTGGTGGCTGGTACACATTTCTGAGTGAATCGCAGCCAAGTCTTTCACTCAGGATCTAAGTACAACCAGCCATATCTAATAGTTATGGATGACTTCCAAGGGAATATAATGTTGTTGTTCATGTTCATTGTAAATATCCCTTTAAATGAAACCTTTTGTTTCATGATGTTTTCAAGCCTGTTTTCATGAAAGAACAAGAAGAAAGTTTGCCACAATATTTTTAGCACCGTGGACCTGTGATGGACCATTGGGACTCATTATTTTCTCTTGGAGACGAGCATAACTTCCCCTAAATGCTCTAGTCTACAGCTCCAAACTGAGGTAGCAGCATTTACAGACACACATCACTTGCAGGATTAAAACCCTGGGATGCCTCTTTTTTTCTCACTAGTGCCGCTTGTTGTTTACTAGCAAGAGAACCACATGGCTTGAATATGTCTGTAGTATCCTCTGTTTTATGTTTATTTTCTTTTTCTCTGTTTTTTCTTCTCTCTTCTTTTTTCTATTGCCATTTTGCATTTGCCCTGCGAGCATGAAACCAAAGTCAATGAGAACCAGGGTGTATGGGTCCCAGCAGGGGTGAGGGGATCAGACCCAGTTTGAGTGTCACATGTGGGGCTGGTTAAATCAGGGGGCAGACCTAAACTTACACGCGCACACTCAAACGAATGCACGCACGCTCACACTCTTACATAGAAGGGGGCCTCTGAATAGTGGTGTCATTTTTAACCTCATATCAGCCATCCAATACTTCCATTATTAGAGCATGGTGGTCATAATGAGAAATTCGCTCTGGAAATGCTCAACAATGTACTAATGATGTCATGATGCTATTAGTTTACAGAGAGCGATCAGGGAATCAATCATTTGCTGTCTAAATGTAGGAACATATGTACTGTAGGCATTCTTCTTGATTGTCTCTTTATGTGTATCTGCGTGTATTTGTGTGTGTGTGTGTGTGTGTGTGTGTACTAACACATGTGCACGTCCCCAATTTTCCTGAAAATCTGCACGCCTACCTACAACTAGCATCTTTTTTTCCCTGCAAGTTGCACCTGATACATTTCTCTCCTCTTGTGACTGTCCAAATATTTGAGTAGGAGAGACATTTAAGAGAGACCTTGAGAGCAGCACAATAACCCTCCACTTATGTCTCCGTTGGAGGGGAAGAAATAAAAGCGAAAAAAAGCTTTCTCAGGCGGGGCCCAGAACATCTGGAGTGCAGGAAAACACCTAAAGCTACCCTGATTAAAATCACACTTTTCCTCCCGGGCTGTGACAAAATGACACTTAAAAACAGCCAGCCTTAGAATAACACACTCACATATTAGAATAATACAACTTAAGTCTCTCTTTTATTAGATAAGGGTAAGCACAAATACAACTTGGCTCAGGTTCAGCTGCGGCTGTGATGTCTGTTTAGCCTGCGCGTTACACGCCACCTCAATAACTAAGCTAAGTTTTGTTTTCTTCCCCCCTCTTTAGCTAATTTGTTTGTGGACTTTTTCAATTCTCATAATTTCATCTTAAACTTGCCTCTTAAACCTTGACCTCCTGAGTTATTGTCGAGTCCTGTGGGCTGGAGCGCAGGCTGGGTGGCCGGGCCAGACAAGCAGGAAAGAGGAAAGGCTACGTAGACTCTTTGGGATCTGTTTACACGAACGGGAAGCTTTTTGGTGGGAGATAAAAGTTAGTAACAGCACTGAAGTGCTTTTCCCATCGTCTCTGGAATCCTCCTCACATCGACCCTTCTCCTGTCACTTTAACAGATGTTTGCTTTAGGAAACTGTAAACGATGTCTGCATTTCAATTTCTGTTATCATCTTATTACTATTACTCTCTGAGCGTCATATTAAAGACTTGGCATAGACTGTGTATCCACTGACAAGCCAAACACAAAACTTTGCACAATGTGTAACAAGCAACAAAGCATGCACTGACCTCAGAGGACATCATTAGGAGCAGTTTTGTCATCAAATCGTGTTAAGTTAGATAGACAGCTGCTGCGCATTGACAGATATAGTGAACACAAACTATGTACCTGATTCCAAAGAGGCATGTAAAAATCAAGCTCTCTATCTATGACCCACTGTTTGTCCGCGTAAACCTCTACGCTGTAATCCCTTTAGTGCTCAATTAATCCACTCACTGCTGTTCCAACTTTGTATTACACACCGATTTGTATAACCCCTCTCACATAAGCTGTCTGTATCTATGTTAGCTCAGCCCTTGGTTTTTGCAGCCTTTACCATCACCTCCACCACCAAACAGGCAGACAGACAGAGGGAGAGAGGAGAGCAGGGAGGGAGGGAGGGTCAACATCAAATGTGATGAATGCCTTTCTACGGAAAAGCTGTACGGAATGTCCTTGACTTTAATCAAAACTATTTGTTTTTGGGGCGGCTCGTCTGTTGTCTCATGCGCTCATGTCCACTGATAGCCTGACATTAATGACACCATAAATCAGGCCAAGTGACGCTGGGGTTTTTGGTAATGTTTCAGGGCCGCTACAGAGATGGCGGTCATTGAGGAGGATGAGGAGGAGAGTGAAGAGTCTGTTGGAATGCCAGATTATGTGGGGGTTAACTACCCCCTTGAGAAACAAAAAAAAAAAAAAACAGGACTGAAACTGGGCTGTGCCAGAGCCAAGAGAACCAAAGCTAAGCTGTTTTTAATATGCATGAGATAATATGTTGGAGACAAGAGCGACATGATCATATTTTGTCCAGAATGTTTTTCACAGAGCACAAGGAAAGAAAGAAAGAATGAAAAAACATTGCCACATTTCCTCTAAAAATATATGAAGTGGAGGAAATGCAGCTGATTTGTAATACAGGATTCTTTTCTTTTTTCATTCTCAACAGCCACATGGTAACATTTGTACTTCAGCAGCATCAAAGACTTGGGCCAAACACGACTGATAAGCCGCTCTCTGTGGATATGTGAATGCCATGATTCTCTGCTGCACATCCCTCATCCGTCGCTCGGATAGTTCGCTCGCATAAACACACAAGCCCTCTCTGGGCCAGGATCTAAACAAATCTGACATGATTGATTTGACAGAGGCTATGAGATAACTGTTCATCGGCCAATACGCTATGAATAGAAAGGCCCTGAAACCTTCACACAGTATAGAGATGGGCCAAGCACACATTGCTGCCCATTTGTGTGTGTGAATGGGGGGGGGGGCTGAACAGATGTTTAGTATTTCTAAGGGTCAGTTGGTGTAACTCTACCTCAATTAGCTAGGATTTCAGCCGTTAAGATGTTCTGTTTTGGGTCAGTGTGAACTTTCACACGCAGAAATCGTTAAGATACGGCACAGTGTAGAATGTGGGAGGCTGTAGTAGAGCACTCGCTCTGAATTTGTTATTGTGATGTAGAGCTTATGCTACAGTGTATCTTGTATGCATGGCAAATACAGACATTTTCAGAGTTCGAACATGCTCCAAACATCTAATTTACTAATAAGCCTGTGCTTGAAAGTGGAATTATTGCCCAATAAAAACATACCACTCTTTTTAAAAACAAAAGAAAGACATTCATCTCTCATCCTTCTAATTGGAAATGCATACAGCTTTTTAGAGCAGCACAGTAAATGGTGTGTGGCTTTTTTTCCCCTGTCACAGTCAATGCAAAACTAAGGAGCAGTACATAGATCACAATCACAAGAGCTGTTTGGTTGAATCTCACATTGCCAAGAGAAAGCTATCTAGACAGTGCCTGCCAAAAGGAGTGTGCATTTCTAATCCCTAGATGGCTCATAGGCGCAACAAATCTTATCTATCTACATGCTGTCAAAAAATGTCACTGCCATATCAAATAGAGAAGACGATACCTGAAGGAGAGGTGCTGGAGGGAGGAAAAAGGAGAGGAAATATACAACAATGTGCATTTTCACCAGTGCACACGTGGGCACAAACACACACACACACACACACACACCTACACAAATACACTGGAGAGACATGGAGCTGTCGTCAGTTGACAAACAAATGACAGACAAATGACATGTTGGAACACCTCCACCAGGCCTGATAGTAATCGCCCTGTGAGATTGTGCCAATGGCATATCTTATGGAGAGAGGGGGAGAGAGAGAGAGGGGGAGAGAGAGAGAGCCAGGCCTGTGTGTCATTTTACACAAACAAAACCTCTGCCAAACACCGGATGTGATTGCTTCCACCGCTGTCAACTGTGTCCAATCTAATCTGTCTGTCAATCTGGGTTGCAGGGAGTCAGGGCATGGTTAAAAGAGGGATGATGGAGAGGTGGAATCGAAAAGAGGGGGAGAAAAGGTGGTTTTGTGATATTGGACAGAGGATTTCATAGTTGTGGTAGTATGTTAATGCATACGCCCCAGATTAAACTGGTTTCTGCTGTTTACTGCTCCTTGGTATCAGTTGTTACCTGCATGTACATGTACCACTGAACACATTTTTAAAAAATAAGTAACTGCTCTCCTGTGGTGCATGCTCCATCTTTAAGTGCTTTGAAGATTTTGTACTATTTCCTTATTGTCACTTTGTCATATTCGCATTTGTATACATGTAATCTGAAGTGTCTGTATATGTTTATGTGCATGCCCATGCATGTGTAGAGGCTGTGCACAGTGCGAGGTTGGGTGTCATGTATCCAGCAGTGAAGCCGGTGGATAATTGGCATCATGGTCAGACTCTCAGCAGTCTGAGCTGACCCGAGAGCTGCAACAAAGTGCGAGAGAGAGGCCGAGAGACAGAGAGACTGAGTGTAAACTAATGACAGAAAGACTGAGTACATGTATAATACAGGAACGGGGAGGGTTATTTATTTATTTATGAGTCTTTGAGTGGGGATATGAATATGAAGATGTGTGTGTGTTATATGTGTGTGAGGGTGCACGTGTGTCTACATGGGAATCTATCTACGTTACAGTGTTGTAGGCACCTGCATCATTAGTTGCAGCACATATATACACATCAGAGTGTGAATGCACATATGTGCTTGCGTGATTACAAATGTGCACGACAAGATAAAAGGTTATTCTACTAAGTTACTTCTTGAAAAAAATTCAACAATCAATGCATTAATCTTGACAATTGTCAGTTCTAATCAGGTCAGATTATACTTTCATGCATGATGCACTTATGACTCATCAAAGTGTCATGGTGGGCCATGCTCTGCGACCTTTGTGTTTATGTGTGTATGTTAGAGTTGAGCTCAGGACCCTGCTGGCAGATACAGTATAATGTGTGCTTTTGCTTCTCCCTTAATTCAATCAAGTCCCTCCCATTGCCGTGGCCTCTTTATTCCAATTCGATTAGTGGGCCAAAGCCATCAAGATTTCCTGGACAAAATGAATGCTTGTATTAATCCCCGCAATTTCCATTTAAAACGTAAGGGCATCGACTTGATTAATAAGGGCTGATGCTGAATAATTACACAGCAAACACAGGAAGGGTTATAGGAAAAGCACAGCTGGGCCTGCCCCCAAACGCCCTCTGGGAAACCAGAGAGAGGGGGGGTCAAAGTAAAGCAATGGCAATGACTGAGGTGATGAATCTCTTAGCTGGCCCCTTATGCAATTAACGAGCAACGCTTCTATTAATTTGGTTCCCCCAGAGTGGTGACTGGTCAGATGTCTCAGGGTCAAGGGTCAGGGGTCGAGAGCAGAGGTCAAGCCAACAACAGCGCAGAATAAGAGAGAAAGTAAGAAGAGAGAGGGAGACAGAAGGAGAGAGGAGGAAAAGATGACACCCAAATCAAATTTCAAATTAATTTAAAGGCAGGGGTTTCCTTAAATTTCCAACATCACCACCTTTTGTTCTGGGATTCATCAATTATTCTGTAAAAGAGGCACCAATGAGCATGAGGTATTCAGGGATGTAGGTATGAAAGGAAACATCTAGTGCACATTTAATTGGGAGTGATCAATCGCTGCATGCAGTGTTTGAGCATTCAATAAAGACCCGATCAATTGCGGGGTCGTGCTGGAGGGAGAGAAGACAAACAATGGCAGTGTTCTTTAAGGAACAGATTACAAGTTAACATTTATTCGTTGGAGATATCGTAAGGCTCGCGCCGCCACCGGTGTAATATTAAACTAGTGATCCATCGTCATCCATTACAAATGTCGCATTGATTTCACCCACATCGACTTTTCCCTCCGGTTCTGGGTGGTGGAGAATGTTTTATCCTGCTCTGTGTGCTGTGGTTCATGTCCCAAACTCTATTTACTTTCAACAAGCATGTGAATCATCATAGCATACTAAGTATTTCAACCTTAGTGAGCTTTGTACGTGTTTTTTTCTTTAGGTTGTATTATATTATGTAGAGTTGTTTGTATGTTGTTTGGTCTGCAGTGAAAAGATGCAACATATGTCTAATCCTACCTCTAACATTTACTGTGCTCAGAGACCTCTTAAGACTGTGACGCACCAAGCTGACGGTTAGTTGTCCACCCATATTAGGCCAACAGCGAGCACCTGTGGCCCTCGTTGCTGCAGTTTGTTCTGCACTGTTGTCCCTCGTCGACTCAAAACAAACCCGTTACATAAGGTAAGATTATTGTTAACTGCCGCGTGGTAGATATTCTTTGTTCTTACATTAGATTGTGTTGTTAATGTGCTAACTGGCTAACTAGCATCATGGCAGTCTTGCGATTTCCCGTTTTGAATGATGAATGCAGACAACCGCCATTTGCTGGGATTTCCAAGCACACAGACGCTGAACGTATGCTCTGGTTGGCCGCTGGTTTCATATGTTCACGTGCAACTTTATGGCTTAGACCGGCAACGTGAGGAGACACAGCAGGGGGCTTTCGTCACCACTAGATATCTTTGGTGTGTTTTATCCTTTAGGTTTGTCAGTATGGGTCTTTTGGATGTGTGTGTGTGACTGAACTTTTACTGTGCTGGCACCCAGAACCTGTAACAGTCTTCTAGTTAGGATTAGGTCCTCTGGTACAGTCTCTGTTTTTACGTCTTTCCTCAAACATTACATTTATTGAATCATTTTTCTGACCAGTAATAGCCTTTTATTGCTTACAAGTCAGTTCTCTGTCATGCTTATCCATACATATATACCGTGAACTGACTTCTTCAAAAAACGTTAGGGTCATAACTCAAAGTCAGAGCTCACTATCCATTAATAATGCTTAATAGCAGTCTTACTGACCTCACTCTGGGTTCTCTCATACTAGGCAGCGAGCACTTCAAAAGAGGTCCAGCGGCCTCAAGGTTAATGCCGTACCAAATAAAGGGAGAAGTTGTTAAAATTAACACTGTGCCAAGGCAGCTCTGTTTCCCTTTAGCATATAGGGAGTCTTGATCCTTTTATGTTTGAGAGAAAGCATTCCCACATGTTTTCCAATACGGGGGAAATGCTCCAGGGATGGACTGTCATGGCTGCCTCCTGTACGGCTTCAAAATACCTCTTTGTTAAGTGGTGGCGAAGGAGGAAATGAAGTCTGACACTATTTTGATTCTGAAAACACCGTCCGGATTCGCCCTGCCCTAACGATTATCATAGTTCTTAAAAGTGCTGCATGCATGGACGGAAACTCTGAGGTGTGACGGACGATAGTTCATCCTCAAGGTTCAACTTTACTGCCTTCCTCCTGTTACAGAACCCCTAATTTCTTCCTCACTTCCCCTACTTCTTTATGTCTGTCTTTCTTGCTTGCTGGCTCTCTCTCTAAAAAGGAATGTTTATGTGTCTTTTTAATTAAAAAGCATTTTGTTATTGCTGGATTCTATTCAACTTCAGTATAAATGATTGGGTAATCAGCCTAAGCAATGTTAAAATGTATTGCTTTGGTGACTGTTTGTGCTTGCTCTGCTTAGTGCCACAAGTGGATAATTACATGAGCATATTTGTGTCTCTATACAAGCTGTTTTAGAGTATGGTGTTTGATTTGCAGTTACTGCATTTCATTCTACATGCCTTTATATTTACTAGTAGATAAGAACCACAAAGTGATTTGCCCTTAGCTAATTTTGCCATCTGTTGACAGAAAAGCTCCCCCTCAGAGTCTCACAGTAGTAGAAGAAGTAGAGCAGCACAGTGAAAGAAGACTAACCCTAATCAAAAAGACAAAACAACATATGCTTATACTCGTGCAGTTTGAGCAGAAGTTCCTCTCTAATATGCGGTGCCACAGATGACTGACATTGTTTTGTTTCAGCTGCACTTTTCCCATCTGCCAGCAAATAGGCTGGATTCATTACATGAGGACAACATGATCCAATCAGTTTGTATGTGCTTGTGTGTGGGAGTTTTTATATTTGGACATGTGTGGTGAACATGGATGTTGGCTTGCATGTCATGCTTTTGAAAAGTACACGACTAAAGTATCGATCTCCTCGGTGTTGAGTCCCCTCTTAGGATGCAGAAGGCAGTCGAGGAAGAACAACCATGGCTCTCATCTTGTCTCCCCCTGGCCCCACTTCCATTGCACCTCTAACTATTGTTCACAGACACAGATCAAGCACCAAGTGGAACTGCGGGGCCAAGGGACTTGGATGAAAGGGGTGGGCTGAAGAAGGAAGTGAGGGTTTCCAAGTGAAGGAGAGAGAGATAGAGAGATGGAAGGAAAGAAGGATAGGGAAGCTTGTGTCTATCTGCCTCCCCCTCTTGAAGGCCGGCCCGACAGGGTCCTAAGCCTGGCTCAAGGGGCTTATGCAGATTCAATGACCTTTTTCCAAGGGACCAGATTTTACACTTAAATTACCATTAGAGCGATGGTCTCCCTTGAGGGGGCCGCGGACCAACCAAACCCCCCAGCAGGGGTTAAAAGCCACGGTGGCACTGTGTCTGGGCTGCATGCTAAACGATGTGGAACACATGTAAACTACAGAGCGGCCTCGCCGTCAGCATTGAATCACAAACTGAAGTTGAGGTTGCCGAGAAGGAGTGGTAATATATATTGAACTTGAAGTCAGGGATTTGATTTTTCCAGATATATCTGGATGCTTGGATTAAATCTGTAAAAATATACATATATATTTTTTGATTTATTTTTCATTTCATTTATTTTTTTACATTTTTCTTTAGCACTGAATACTTCTCCACTTCAAGCACTTAATTGTTACTAAAGAATACAGTAGTAGTTGAAAGGAAACTTTGCAGATTTTGAACCAGATTTACCTACTCATTTTATCCATTGCCAACCACATGCCTGCGAGTGTAAATGCCAGAGGAACTTGGAGATTTTAAGATTCATGTGATGAAGAAGTGGGACAAGATTTGTAACAGTCCATTGGTGGCTGTCTCATACTGAATTTGAGCTATCTTTTATTGGTAGAAAGTGAACTGAAGCAAGTTCTTTTTCCTCTAAAAGTTTTATTCAGGAAAGCTCCACTTACACTCAGTGCTTCAATAGCTCAATAAAACCCATTAAAATTATACAGAAATTTTGCTCCATTGTTAGACTGCACATTTTGTCATATGTCAGCCCTATTTCTTTTTAAATCATACACAGAGAAAAGGCACTTGAGACTTCACGGGAGTAGTTTTACAGCACCGATCATGCTAGCGAAGAAGGACATGAGAGGAAATGGAAAAACAGCGGAGTTCTGCCCTTATTACTTCCCTCAAACATAAGAGAATGATGGCATCCCCCCTACTCACACTGTAACTCCACTACAGGGACACAAAGACATACAAAGTGAACACACACACACACACACACACACACACACACACACAATTTCACCTCCTCTTCCTATGGCCGCAGGTTTGTTTGTCTTTAATTCCCCGCTGCATGGGGGTAATGGGGACTCTGTGACAGCTGTCATTCTGCTGTGACCTCAACGGACTGCAGATCAGTAGTGGCAAGATGATTGTCAGGATCAGGTGTGAGCGTCTGTCCATGTGTGTGTGAAGGTGTGTGCGTGAGAGAGGAGCAGGACAGAGTAGGGAGGGGGCGTTTGATGTGAAAATAGTGGTTAAATACTGAAAGGGACTTCCTCCACTCTAAGACCCCCCCAGGCCCAACAATATGCCACTATGTATATGTCTGTTCAGCAGGAGACTCGTTCTGACAGCAGGCCAAAACAAGACTCACACACTCATAGGCTGATGTGACACAGGACATTAGAAACTGGAAAGGCAAAATCTGAGTCGAGACAGGATTGAGTTTGAAACATTTTCTCCACGTATTACAAGCTTTTATGTAGTGAAATATTTGATTAGAGATGAAGTACTTCATTTCAGACCACAACAGTAAAAAAAAAAAATCGTCTACAGTTACACTCCAGATTTTTATCATTTTCTTCTTTCTTACAGGAAATGACATGCTAGATTCAACTATTCCCCTGTCTTTCCCCTTCCCTCCACTTTCTCTCCAGTTTATGTTACCTACTGTAGAGGAGCTGTCAGAATGTGGAAAGAGAAGGAAAAAGAACACATGATAGCGGGAGCAGAGCGCGGTCGACTGCTGCTCTAGGGGTGTGTGGGGTGCAGAGCCGGGGTGGGTAGGAGGTTGCGGAGGGGCAAAGAGACAGAGAGCGAGAAGGTTCATAGTTAGTGGTGATTCTACTTATTGACACATCAGACCAGGCTGTGAGGTTGGTGCTCAGTTCAGCGGTCCCACTGGGAGTGGGTGTCTGCGGTCGAAGCTTTGGGTTAGACCGTAGAAGCAGCCGCGTGCTAAAATAAAGGAGTGAGGGCAGGTGGTGGTGTTGGGGGGTGGGGGTGTACGGGGAAACGGAGCAATATCTCCCATCATACTCTGCCTTTCTCCAACTAACCCCCCCCTCCTTATCATCACACTCTGAGCTGCCCCGGCCATGCTCACCTCCGATAGGACAGGCTGTCTCCCAGAGTGAGGGCAAAAGTGTGTGTGTGTGTAGGGCCCTGCCATTGTGCATGACTCATCCTAATTGGGAAAGTCTCTGCTCGGCATCAGATCCTTCTCCTGCTGTTTCAGCCTGTTTAAAGTGATGAACCCGGGATGAGATCAACAGTCGGACACCGCAGCTTTTATTGCCTCTGTGTTTGACCTCGTTCTGTCTTCCTCACCTCTGTGTATGTGTGAGTGTGTGTGTATGCATGTGTGGTTCAAGAGTAGATCATTCTCTTAGTGGTTGTGTATGCAATGCACGGTGTGTGTGGGAATTCGAAGAACAGCACAATTTGTATTGAGGCTAGCTCCCTTCTCGTTCCTTGCCTCTCCCTCTAACACACATACTCAAACACGCACACACTCTCACCCCTCTAAAACGATTATATGTCAGCAATCCCCACAATTTGGTTCCTGCTAAAGCTGCTGTGAACTCATCGCACCCATCTGGGGAATTATGCAAGCTGTAATGCAGGTCTCACCTGCCAACGCACAGTGCAAGGCCAGCTGGGGGACTGGCCGTCATGTGATAAGTCTGCCCTGACCAGTTCAAAGCTGATTTGGCCAGGGGCTGATTGCTGGCAGCTAATCATTTTAGCAATACCTTGTAGCAAGGAAGTTCAGGGGAGGTGGAGGAAGAGAATGAGAGGAGTCAGGGAGAGAAGATGGTGCGGCAAAAGAGAAAAAAAAATGGATCTTTATTTTTATCCCCCGATCTTTCTGCTGGCATTCTACTGCTGAACTTATGAGGAACTCTCAGATCTTTTTTTAAATTTGTTTTTTAATTAATTTACCTCAACGGAAGATTTTTAGTGAATATACAGTGCAGTCCTTAATTTGGACAGTGACATTTTTTTTCTGGTTGTTTTGGCTTACTCCAGTTTATTGGATCTGACATAAAACAATGACAGTGCAGTGAGATTGCCAGCCTTTGTGTTTTAATTTTACGTTGTTTTCATCCACATCAGATGAATCATGAAGGAGTTGGTGATTTGTGTCTCTCATAGATTTCAGACAGTCATTGATTACCACAGAGTCTGTCTGTCGTTGATGTAAACATCCTCAAATTAAAGCTGAAAGTCAGCACTTTAACCTCAAAGTCATTGCTTCATTGCAAAACCAGTGTGCTGGGGCACTAAGCCGAAACAACAAAACATGTGTCGCTGCCCAAATACTTACAGGCTGCACTGTATTTTCATCCTCTGTATTTTATTGTTCTCATCTGTTTTGTTCCACTGTACTATTCTCTCCAGCAGAGGATTCATCTGCCAAACTTTTGTAACAACCTTGGAGAATATGATTTGACCAACCGAATTTGATGCTCCACAAAAGATATATTCATGGAAAAAAGATGATGATACATTTTTAGTTTCCTGACAAACGCTCAAGGCCACACAGCCAAACTGAACAGGACTTGGCACACACATTTGTTAAAAATGGAGAAGTTTCACATTGTTACCTGAAGATATCCCCAAACCTTGAATACAACTATTGTATTGGTTTTGATCATCTTCTGCCAGACTTATTTTGATTTCATTCTTGCGTGTTAAAGCAAACGTTTGTTTCTGTGTGTGTGTGTGTGTGTGTGTGTGTGTGTGTGTGTGTGTGTGTGTGTGTGTGTGTGCGTGTGCGTGTGTGTGTTTTCTCTGATTGAGACATCTTTGTGTGCGCGGGCTCTCTGGGTCGATGTAAGCAGTGGTCTTGGCAGAGGCCCTCCATCTTCTTATCCCAGTGGGGAGCAGTCTGCAGCCAAACCCAACCTGGGCTTCACAGCCTTCGATAAGCCCTCAAATGGCACAGGCCAAAGGGCCAGAGAGAGAGAGAGAGACAGAGAGAGTGAGAAAGAGAGAGAGAAGCTGTAAAGATAAAAATATCACATTGGTATGGCATAACAGGGTGGTCTGCTTTTGCTTGTGTGTTTTGTTGTTGCCTCAGGATTCAAAAATGGGATTTAGTCCATTCAGGGGTTCTTTTGTGCTAATGTATATCCACTAAAAAAGCTCCTCTTTCTCCTGTCAATACTTTATTTCTGGCTCCCCCATATATCATACACAGGGCCCTGCTTACCCATGTTGATTTTTTTTTCTTTGTCCCCCATCATCAGTCGACATAAATACTCAGTATGTCACAGCAGGCTATGCTCCGAACGCCCCCTCAGTGCTTATCTCTACAAAATGTGAATCTGTTATTCTACTGTAATGGAAACCATGTTGGTAACATCTTAACATATTACATTCACTCAAACACACTGTGAAACTCTATCGTACCGCTGTGTCAAAGCTCTTTTTATACTGCGGGAATGTGGGGGGGATGTGGTGAAACACAACGTTTTGCCCAAAGCACAAACTCTACGTGAATGCACACACAGACTACAAGGTTCCTTTTTTTTATTCTTTATTTCTTTTTTTTAAGCGGACAATTCAAAAAAGACTGAAAACACAGGGGTATTGTGTGCTTTAATGTTTTGAAGCTCTTGTATGTCTCTCTCTTTACGTTTGCAGACTAGCAGCGGTTCAGATTTCTTGAGGCAATTTGTTTCAGGTAACTGGAGCTTTCAACTGCAGTTGAGTGTATCCTGGGAACTATTAGGAAAAAAAGAGAGTGTTCAAGCTTTTCAAAATGTTGATGGATCCAACATAATGAGCATGTAACTGATCACAAAGATAGACAGATAAGATTTTTTTTTTTCCTTAGGAAGGGTGTACCTACTGCGACGCAGGAGAGAAGGGAGCCAAACACAATGCTAGCCAGCAGTATAGATGTGATGCTAAAGAGGCTCTCAGTAGCACATTGTTATTCACTTACTGCTCCTGTTGGGATAGCTACAGGCTGTATAAGTCTTTTTTTCCTGCCAGAAATCTTTGAATTGAATCAGTGCACAGTCAGCATACTGTAAGCTCCAAGCAAGAACAGCTAAACATTCAGTTTTGTAAGGATCCTCTTTAAACTATGTCGACAAGTTTCCGTCTATGCATACGTGTATGTTCATTGTCTAGATTTTAAATCTGACTGCTGTGAATTGGAGTTGTTTTCCTCATTGGCAAAGTCTACATGATCACCCCCCTCACCTAGGTATTTTAAACACTTTCTGTAACCTATTGGGATACCGGTATGGTGGTAGAAGTTGGAGGACGGGGCCCCAGGTAACACATCACTATTTAGGGCATGGATTCCACGGAGGGCATCGGAGAGACAAGAGGTTGGAACATGTTTTTCTAATGCAGACAGCTCTCATTTAGCCTCCAGTCTTCTGGTCGACTGAGACCGTCATCACACACTGATGTCTCAGGTTTAGAGGACATATGATAATGAGTTTAGACTGACTGACATGTGACTAAAACCGTTGGGGGGGGGGGGGGGGGGGCTACAGCTCGGACAGGTGGGCAGGTTTAAAACAGATTTTGCCAGCAGTCATGGTAGGAATAGATCAGGATGTGGGTCCCAGGAGCAGATCTAAGGCAAGCTCTGTCATTGAGGTAATTACGGCCATGGTTACGGTATCTGTAGCAAAGGCTGATCTCAGACCTGTGGCTCTGCCGGTAGCCTCATGTCACTGAAATGTCCTTGAAGTTGTTGGGGTTTTTCTTTTCATGGTGAAAAATGGCAACAAAGTTTAGACGACTTGAAAAAAACCCAGAGGTCAATTATTCAGAATCAGATCATTTAAATGTTGTGATTCGAAACAAAACATACTTAATTGTCCCTTCAATAATGACACAGTTAATGTCTTTTAAAAATGTCTTCCTCCACGTTAATAAATACCAATAGACTTATCTACCAGTAAATTACGAAAGAAAGTGTCTTTTTAAAGGAATACTCGACCCCCAAAATTACCATTTGTTTATCAGTTCGGGAAGAAAACTATTATACTCGCATGGCTCTACGGTAAATGAAAAATCCAGAAAATTGAGAAAATTCTTGAATTGAAGTCAAAGGGGTCCATCTTTAACAATAGCAAGACTATGTCAAAACATCTGTTTACAAACTCACACAACTTGGCAGTATAATCCAGGTCTCATTTATCTAGTTGTATGCTCAGTTAAACCCAAACACATGCATTTTTATAAAAACCGTAATTATGAACACACCTCTGCGTAAAAAGTGCTGGTGCGCTGCTTGTCTGTGCGTGAGACTGTTTATGTGGAAGTATTTTAGGTCTTGTGGTTAAACATGTTAAAAGCGGACCCCTATGACTTCATTTCATCAAGAATTTCCTTAGTTTTTGGATGCTTTTTTCACTGTGAAGGCATGTGAGAAAAACAGTTTTCTTTTTGAGTTCAACGCAACACAGGGTGAGTAACTGACATACAAATGATCGTTTGGGTGATGAAGAATTCCTGTAATGTTTCAGAAGGTGCTAATGAACCCTGCACAGCTCTGCACTACTAGCCCCCCCCCCTCATTAAACCTGGCTCGTTCTTGTGGAATAACATATCTTACTCACCGCATAACCTCTGTGAAATAAAGCATCCCACCAAGGTTGGCGCTCAAACATACTAAACCTCCATCATCTTTGGAGTGTCAATTAGCTAACTAGCTTTCTTTAACCCCTCTGAGACCAAACAGAACTTTATTTGACCTCTCAGTTTTACATATGTCATTTACAATTTGCCTCTCACAGGTTGTCGTGAAGTGCGCTGCCTAAACAGACAGATCTCTCTCTCTCATTCCCTCTCCCTCTCTCCCTCCCCTCTGATGTCAAGGGCATGCTTTGAACTCAAACAGATTCACTTTTTTCTGCCCTATCGTCCTTTTCATTTATTTCTCTCCCACTGCCCTCTCTCCATCATTTATAGCCTCATCCCTGTATCCTGCTAATGATACAGATTTCACAGGGTGTCAAAGGCATGTCAGAATTAGGCCTCTACATTAATAGTTTGGCCGCTGGCACAGTCACATTTCTATCTACTTGGGCAGATGGATATCACTGTTGCAGCCATGTATGCTGTATATAGAAAGAGGCAGGGAGATGTCCAGATGTGGATGAGATGAGAATGACAGAGCTGACCCTCCGAATCTCTCCGAAGTGTTACTGAATGGCGCTTGTTAAAGACAGCACCATTCACACATCTGCAAACACATACTACATCCCAAATCTCCCCACCTCTCCCCACAGTGATTGATTCTCCGCTGTAATCCCTGAACCTTACCACTCTACCGGACCCTGTCTCCACTCTTCTCTTTCCTCACGCCACCATACCTTCCCCCAGCATCTGCCAGATTCCCACTCTCTAGATGGCATCAGCAGCTATGACAAGAGAATAAATCTGTGAGAGGCCACCGTCGCCCGGCATCTGAGGGACGCCCATGACAGCTCTCAATAAACTCCCCAAGATTGTTTTTTTTTTTTTTTATTCCTCCCTTCTTTTTTTAATCTCCAACAGCAGACGTTGGAATCCTGCTGTCAGCATAACGGGGGCATATTAGCAGGGCTGGCCCCACCTGGACCCACCGCTTCCCGACCTGTCCCCTCCCTGTAATTATCCCCAAGCCCCTTTCCCATTAACCTACTCCCTTTGATCCCCACACATGCTGATATTATGCAAAACTGCTGAATAGAGAGACGAGGATAGTGCAATACAGCACGCAGTTACCCATGGTTCTGATTTCCTCACTTATTCTCCTCTTCTTTTACTCTCTATCTCCCCCTATTTATCTGCCTCTTTGTCATGGATTAAATTAATTTCAAAGGAGCTTGTGTGGATAGAAAAGGGAGGAAGAAGAGAAGAAGGATAGAGTTGTGGGGAAAGAGAAAATACTAGTATTGGACGTTTTTACAAGCCATCTAGGATGAATAAGGGGACCTGAAAAAAGGTGCCACAAAAGAACTATTTCTTTTAGCCCTTCCTTGCATGTATCAAGTAAAACGTCTTCATTAGGTCTGGGGCCTAAAAGCAAATATCAGGGTCTGCACAATGCTGAAGGTCTGCGACTGACCTTTCTTTGGTTTTAATCATTGCAACTCTTGACAGCTTAATAAGTTGAAGGTGCTGGGTTGCAGCCTAACTTAATAAGGCCCACACCAGAGCCTTGGCCACCTATGATTGCTCCCATAAGTCTTAGCACATCTGGCGCTGTGTCCTTGGGTGAGAGATATTTTCCATAACTTTCCTTATGCTCAGAAGGCGCCATCGCCTTTTATTAAGAATGGGGATGATACAGTGCACAGTGTCTCCACGTGGCAGAGGATGTCCACAAGGCGTCAGACATTCATACCGTACTCACTATTATCCTTTCAAATGACAGCCACAGTGCACTCTAGCTCCGGCGCATCACACCGTGCAATGTTTAACTCGTTAAATATTCCAATAATTTATGAGTTTACTTTGTAGTGTAAATCACACCACCATATTTACTTCCTCCCTGCTGAAGTATATTGTTAGGTGGGATATATGCCATCCATATTCCGTGCTTTATTACTTCTACAGATGAATTACCCACCATTTATGATGCACATAAGGTGTATAATTCTATATGCAGTAAAGTTGGATTTCTTTATGGAGCTGTAGCTTTTCACCCTCCACTCTCGGTTTGCAGAGGAACAAATTAATCCATGGCAATGTGAGAACTATTGTTGTTGCATTAAAGTGAGTTACTAATCCTTGATCATTTGGATTTTTTGAGAAAAGTATTGCTTCTTTTCTTAGCATTAACTTTTGTTCAGCAGATCAGACATGTGATGAAAAAGCCTTTAAAAAAATGCACTGATTATATAAACAATTGTCATCGTTAAATTCCATGTAAGTTACATTGTATTACAGCGCTTAGTGCTCCAAAAAGATACTTAGCAAAGAATATGGTTTTGAAATATGTTGACCTTTACGTGAACTCAACGTTTAAATGCTGGTGTTCGACGAGCTAGTTAGCCAAACTGTCATCTGATATAAACCATTTTTGACACCTTGACATCTCTTCATCTTATATCCCTACGATGACAGATTTTTTTCATGCAGCTGACAGCCATACCTTTACACTGCACACTGGCCTTTCCAACACGCTGGTACTGAGCGATACCCCAGTGTTCATTTGAAAGGCTGCAGGCTGAGGTGAGCTGCTATCATTAGCAGTCATATTAATAAAGGGGCCTTAGAGTTGTTTGATTGGACTGCGACACACGCAAAACATCAAAGCCACATCTGGCCACCCACTCATTGTTCAGACAGATGCTCATCCACTTTACCAAACATCTTCATTAGTGTTCTGACCCAAAAGACCAGTCTGTCTCGCCACTAACGTCAGAGGCCCTGTGAGCCTTGACAGTCTCCTTGCTGGAGTCCTCAGGTTTTTCAGAATAAGGCACCTAGCTCTCTCTGTTGTATACCTGTGGTTTGATCTCTGCCTTGTGTTAGCAGAGAGGCTAATGTAGTAGTTTGAACCCCTGAGCTTTCTGCTGGAGATATTTTAATGAACAGCCTTTGTTTTGGGGTTCAGGTTGCCTCTGTGCCATAGCCATAGAGGCTATGCCGAACCCACGGTTGATTGGGTACCCTTAAAGGTTAGGATGAAAGCCCTTGTGGGAGACACAGGGGGCTGAAAAGGGGTGATGTAAAAGGGGAGGAGATGAAGAGGTGGTATGGAGACAGCATGGAGGCATTAAAAGCAGGCCCTTGCTCTTTTAAATCCACCCATAACAGAGACAGTAGAAATTTAAATGTAAATTGCCTATTAGATTTTCATGTAAAGCATCTCTATCCTCCTTTGTGGCTGCAATGTCTGCTCACTTTTCATGAATATAACAATGAGTCAATTATGTGCAATGAAGCCAATGTACTAATATTCTGAAATTAGGTGTTCATTTGATATATATTGAACAGGTGAAGGATAAAGACTGCCACACAAAAACGAAGTTTGAAATATATGGCCCACATGTGTCCTATGTATCTCATGATTATGAGCAGAAGACATCACAAGGCAACTCCTCCATGTATTTTCATGTTGAAACATTTATTTGAAGGGATGCTATAATACTTTTTAAGCTAATGGGCAGGGTGTGCAATAGTTCTAATTCTCCCAGCCTTTTTTTTTTTGCTATCTTTTACAATACTTTCCTTCAAGTAGTAAAATATTCTTCATGCAATGAAATGTAGGATTTAAATAAATGAAATTGGGATTACCATGATGTAGTGTTTTTACATACTTTTTGCTCATTTCACCCGTTGATCCTCATTTATCATGACAACTCAACTTAGAAATACATTTTTGTATTTGTTCTATACTCCCCCTTGTTCTCTGTCACTGTTCTGTCTTGCGTTTTTTTCTTTGTGGTGAGGACCAAATTGAAAGAGTGAGGCGCCAGTTTAAAGGGCAGACCCAGGTCCCTGCCTCCAGGGCTTTTACATCAGCGCTGACAGAAAGCCGTGTGAACCATTGGGAAATGTTTCATCGGTCACGACACATTATGCAGCCGAGTGAGGGCCACATTAAACTTTTCACTTACTCCGTCATTGCTTCACTTTTATTGTCCAGCACGCCTGCTGACAAATCTGCAACCCTGGGTCCACTGGAGAGTTTAACAACTCAGAATGTTTCCTTCAATTATTGTAATTCTTCAGGTCTTTGAAATATGAAAATAAATGTTGCCGTGTTCTGCGGTTAAGACACGTACAGGGATAGTTTATGCAGCCTCTGGGACTGTTACCCCTCATTTCATTTGATGAGAAAAAACAAACACCTGATTGATTTAGATACTTTTTATGAAACTAAACATGGTGTCAACAGTTCATGACATGCATGTTCAAACCCCTGTTGTACTGATTCAGTGAGTGATATCTTTATAACCAGTTTCCACCGACATTTGAATGTAAGATATGCACAGAATGCAGTTATGAAAACATTTAAATTCATAAATGAGCCTCTCCCTTCTTTATCATGCAACAATGTGAAAAGATAAATCAGTTGTACCTTATGTTACTATTTACTTTAGAATGCCACTCTTTATGATTATTGAAATGTCCCTCTCCTGTTTCTTTTCTTCTCTCTATCTGTCACTTCATCCTTTAGAGGCTTATGACAAGCGACCGCTTTTCCTATCTTGTAGTTTGAAAAGCTGAATGGTGACGCAAGCTACTTTCTTTATGCATGTCTAATCAGTTCATCCATTAGGCAAAGACAGATTTGGTGTTGTAGTGAAAGCTTGCAGGAGATATATCCAAGGAGTGGCGAGATCCCCATTGTTCCACACTGTGTTTGCTGGGAGGAATGGGGAGGATGACGAGAACAAATTGCAAGGCTCCCAGTTTGGGATTGAATCGTTTGGATTTGGCTGTGGAACTGATGGATTTAATATTGACTAGGGGACGTAGGTCTGACTGCAGAGGTTGAGCTTCCCCTGTGCCCTCTGGATTGGTCTCCCCATGAGGATGGCGGGGCTGTGATGCTTATGGTCAGCACCGTAAACCATGACTGGAGCACATGCGTAACAAGGATTTTCATCAGGATTATGTTTGTATGGAGCCCGTACTTAATCTTGTGAGAATGATATATATATACAGGATAAACACTGTTCTTACATTTTGTGTGAATAATTTTAAACCTATCAGAAGTTTTTATCCTTTTTTTTTTTTTTAAAGCAGCATACAGACGGGAACCTGGCAGGATTTTTTCTCTTTTTAGTTACATCACTGCATTTGTACGCTTGTGCTTTACTCTCAGTAGTTCAGAAGCTGTTCAACGTGTGGCACATCGTCAGCTTGCAACACAGCACAAGGATACCTCCCACACCAAATGAAGATGGCTGACTTTGTCAGTCAGCTTAAACCTTCCTTGATCATGCCATCAACCACCTTGCTACGTGTGAAACCCACAACGGGCATTATATTTGGTATCAATCTGAATTCCTCTCTTGCCTTTCAAGGGGAAAATGTTCACAGGGGTCAGCCAAGGGACATAGCAAGAGACACCGAGAGTGAGAGAGAGCAGAGAAAAGTGGAAGAGAAGGAGATTAGGGGGAAAATAAATGTAACACGGACAAGAGAGCTTTATTAATAGGATTATGGGCTCATAGATTTCGATATATCATTGGTTCGAAAAGGGAGTGAAAATGTCAGGGAACACACAAAAGAAGGGGAGAGGAGAGCAAGAATTTGTTAAGAGTAATTTATTGAATCAGTATCTCTAGGAGGTGAGAATGTGATTTGGCCAAAAAGATAAGTTTTCTTGTGGCAGAACTGGGTTGTCTTGAGGCAGTTAACTTTATTTTAGAAAAGACATGTTGCAAGAAAGGAGGTTAACCACAACACATCATTAAACTTGGCATTTCATCCCTGTAAATATACTCCAAAATGGTTGTCTTTTCAGAATTTATTAGTAATTTTGTGGTTTTATATCGTAGGGCCAAAGACAAAATCACTTTAATCGCTGAACCTGCTATTGCTTATATGCTACTTCATAAAATTATGTTTATTGATGCTATATAGCCAGTGCCAAGCTGTGACGATTCACTAAAGCTAGACAATAAAAGAGGCCGCCACCTTTAATGGGAGGAGCAGCATTTGCTTGTTACTAAACACAGCAGTTAACCTCTTTCGCACACATTAGCAGGACCCAGTGTTAAATCTTATTTCTATTACTTTCCCGCTCACTTTATGATGGCTATAGCACTCTCAAAAAATTGATATTGCTATTTTGTAATGACCTTTTTCTTGGTTCATTAAGCACAAACATAGACTCAGTGTTGAGAAGATCTAAGCCATTAACCAAATGATAGACTACTGTACAGAATAATGCAAAGGCAACTATTTCTGGCTTTTCAATTATTTGTTACTTATATTTACACAATTTCAGAGCCACCGCCTACACATTTACATCACAATATTCCCATTTTTGGCTGCAGAGGGAAACAAAGAAACTCCACATGACCAAAAATAAATAGTGTTAGTGATTATCACAGTATGGTTTACAAGAAACTGGCAAATTTAGATTAAATGGGAAAAAATGTAGCAGGTATTGTGTAAATGATGGTTATAAACAGATACACATACATACGTTATATGACAGAGAGAGAGACGCACGTTCACAAAAAATCTGTTTGTTGTGTGGCTTCAAATGTGGGTTTACATTGTGGGACAATGCACCCTGCAAACCACGAGTGTGTACGATTGTCTTATTTTGTTTTTAGCTCGAGGAGGTTGACTCAAAGTTAGCTGGTGTCGAGTTCTGTTTTTACTTTCAGAATCGCAGCATGCCAACAATTCTTAAACATCAATGATCCTGCAGTAGCTATGTGTTGTCACTGATTTTTCTTGAGCTGCTCACATGGCAAAGCCTTTATGTTCCTTCGTATAAGAATTTAGTTACAGTTGTCTGCTATCATTTATTATCTCAGCGTCATATTATATTTCCCACAGCAGAGACCAGTGGAGATGTGTTCAACAGCTTCCTTGCCCTCTCTTGTGTGATTTGGAATAGTTCCAAAGACTCTTAACACAGTAAAGCACAACTTTCCGAGGCTGCTGTTAAGACGGATTGCTTTCAGAATCATTTCAAACATGAGGAATCACTCCAAAAATGTTTCACTGTATCTGACTTGAGTTCTAATAGCAAGGCGGAATCTATTTTAAGCACAAAGACGGGAAATCAGCTATCGTTTAGTGCACATCTTTTCTAGTGGGTGAGGGGGTGGAGAAAGGTTGAGGTTTTAAATGCCTCATTTTGATGAGCTTTGACAGTAATGCAGCCACATTGGCAAATGTAGCAGATTTCTATGACACCCATGTCATAGGGCTGTGGTTATGCTTCTGCTCGATCATTAGAGGAGACTTCTAAGAGAGACAAGTGAGAATGAGTAATGGTGCTGAAGCGAGCTTGTATAAACATGTCAGGGAGCAGAAAAGTTCTCATGTCATCTAGGTATTTTACTCTCAAAGAGTGACAAACTAAATAGCTAAAATCCCTTGGGCTAAAATCTCCACGCTCTTCCACATTACAGTATTGGCTTCTAATGCCTTCAGAATGTGACAATCGCGTTTTGAAGCATTTTACATATCCTTTCTCAAGCAGCCACCTTGTTAGCCAACACTGTTTGTTTTTCCTTCCTCTTCCCCCCCCTGTTCCTCTGCAGGCATGGCTTTGGAAGTGGTGATGAATGAGTGGAAGTTGACTCATTATTAAAGGTGGGAGATGATTAATAAGGACCATGTGTGTTTTCCTCTATAGTGTAAATAAAATATATCATTCACGTAATGCGGGGCTGTGCTCAGAGAGTGATTTATGGTGTGTTAAAATGCACAGAGAGCCAAAGGCTGAAGCCCTCTCAGACACACAGCCATGACAGTGCCCTACCCGCCGCTTTAACGTGGCTTAGAGATCTCACACTCCTGCTCTTGCTATCGCTCTCTGTTTCCTTATCTCGATTTCCGCCATGCTGGATTTATTTGTCTCAGACTTTCAGGAGAGTTCCCAAGATTGTTCTGAGGTCATTCAGAACTAATGTTATGGAATGAGACCTCTGAAACATTATGATTTAGAGTTAAGACAAATTACATTTTTGTATTTTTGTCATGGATGACAGTCAAGTGAAAACTGTAAATTCATAGGGGTTGTTGTAGGGTTGCCGGTGGTGAGACAAGAATATATGTTCTTTACGTACAAAAATAAAGGACAGTGTAACACGGCCCAGATATAGAGGGCATGCACTATGAGGGACCCTCTGCTTTAAAAGGGACCCACTACTCATCCTTGATGTCCAGAAGAAGACACATTGGATATGCCAGTCTCTTTGGCAGGTGGCCACCACTCCACAGCCAAGGTATTGATTCACTTTAGACCTCACCTTATTTCTCAACTTCAAATCCTGATGGAGTGTCTCTGTTAAAGTGTTCGAGGGTATACTTCCAACAAGACACATCTTACATGGATTATCTCCTCATCAATCTTTGTGTCTGCTTGTGAAGTGCACAATTAGGAAGAGTCAGTTCACTGCGCTTTTTATTTGGACGTAACAGCACAAACTGTAATATACATTTATGAAATTCAACACGTGAACCTAAACTGTTCAGTACACCACAATTGTGCAGCTTTTGTGTGACCATGAGGGAGGATGAAATTTGAACAAAGCAGTCATTCAGTTTTTTTCTCTTTCCAGAGAAGACCCATGTAAAAAATTGCTGTGTAGTCAACCGCTCTTTTGCTCTCGTTCTGCTAACTCTGGTTTCACTTAGCATTTTGGTATTCCTGGTTTATGATATTTCCCCAGCTTTCAGGCAGTAACATTGTCCTCTTCTTCAACCGTGTTACTGAGCGGCGTCCGTCGTTTTGCCTGTAACACAGAAAAGCAGATGACTATATGCTAGTTTTACAGCTGTGAATAATCCTCCCACAAAGTCATGGAGAGAAAGAGGAGCTTGCAGAGATGCGTTGGTTTTTGCTTTTTTTTTTTTTTTTTTTGAAAACCTTCTGAACTTTTCTTCCCCTGGTGGAGATTACCTCATGTCTATTTCCTTAATACATTCTTTGTATATTTCTTTAGAGGGTACCACAGTTTGTTTTCTTTATTCAGCCTTTTTCACATGTACAGTGGAAGTGGAACAAATGTGTGGATTTGATTACAAATTAGAGAACTATTTCTGTCAGAGGAGGTAAGCCTTACGCTACATCAGCTGTACGTCAATCGACTGGAACCCGAGATATCTGGAAATTCTATTCCATAAGTGTGTGAGCTTGTGTGTGTTTTTGAGGGAACTTGTGCATGCAGAGTATGTGCATAAACACAGAACATGTGTATTAAAATGTGTGTTTTTGACATCAAAAAAGACTGACAATGGAACCTTGAGTAGCCTCATGATTCAGTATCCTGCCCGTTCCCCATGGTTCCTGACCTGGGGGAAGGATCTGTCTGTCTTTTGGCAGGCTCCATAACCACTGCCCTCCCTCACTGCAGTTATCATCACTTCATCTCAAATAGGAAAATAGGGGCACCGATGGAGGCTTGCGGCTCACTGAGGCTGTTTTTGGGTTACAGCTATTTCTCCGAATTTCTTTTTAAGTCAGGCCCTTCCAGGCCCACTGGTGGCAGCAGCCTATTCCGCTGTTCACTGGGGGCATGCCCTGGTTTCATGTGTGCTGTTGTGGCGGGAGTTATGGGGAGAGAAAAAGAGAGATAGAGAGAGGGAGAAAACGATAGCGAGAGATGGAGGAGGGGAATAGAAACCCTCCCGTTGTGCCACTGTGCCCCAACCTCAGCCAGGGTGACACACTTACCAGCCAACATTCTGCCACCTTGCCCTGACGCCGCAGGAAAGGCGCGCTCTGCCTCTGAATGGGGGCACTGGGTGCAGAGGGAACCTGTTGGAGAAGACTCCTAAATCAGGCTGCCGGGGAGACGGATGTTAATGTGCTGTCTCAAGGTCTTAAAGCACAGAGTTGGAGCCACAGACTCTCGCTGAGTGGAGCTACGAGGCAGCGGCTCCCTCATATCCTTTGTTTACACAGCCAGTGGAGTGGGACTACTTTACCTGGACCCACTGAGTTCGCTCACACAAATCCTCCAATATGTACAAGTGAACATAAGGAGCTTAGCCCAGAGAAGGCAAGTCAGTCTGCTCTCCTGGTCGTCCCTTGGAAATGACAAATTAGAGATGTTAAACAGTCTGGTGTGGGTATTACAACTAAAGAAGCATTTTGGGGAGAGTTATGTACAAAGAGTTATTACTACAAGCAGCCAAGCTATAAGCTCAGGCTTAGGCTTAAGTTCAAGTATTAACTTCATCTAATATGCTCAAGTGGAATTGATAAGATACAAAACATACATTGGTTGCCAGTCTTTTGAAATATATGTAATATATTATTTCTAGACTTAATTTGGTCATGTGTAAGATGAGTGAGAGTGGTATATTTGTATTTTAGATGAGATCAAACAGCTCTGCACTCACCCGATGATAGTCCTTTCCCTGTCCCAAAGTCGCCCCTCCTTTTACCAGAGCTGGCACCCAAATAACACATAGACACAGTAAGAGCCATGTTTAAGCTAATATACAGCATTTTCATGGAGTGGGTGTAACTGACACCAATCCCGGTGGGGCAATTACAGGAAATTAATTACCAGGCATTCCTGTATTAATGGTTTATTCCAAAATAAAGCAAGCTAATTTATTCATTTTGACACAGAAAATTGATTCAATGAGGATTATAAAAAGCTATTTGCTAAACAAAATGGAAGGGAGGAAGGGGAAATGAAGTAGGGGTTAAAAAAAGAAAACGTGAAAAATCCTTCAAAATGTGGTAATTAGTGGATGATAATGCCAGTGCTCGCAGTGTGCTTCCCAAACACTCATTGTAGGTATTTGACTGTGGTGCAGCCATTTCCCAGTGTCTGCTCAGGTTTCCCTTCCTGTTTACCCTAAAGTGGAATCTCCTGCCGCCAGAAAAGGAGTGGAATCTCTGCAGAGAGAGAGAGAGAGAGAGGATGATGAGGAGGGGTGAAGTCCTGTGGGCCTGGGGCCGTAGGGTGAGAAGAGAAAATGGGTGGAGTTGTCGGGGAGAAAAAGATTGGGAGTGGGGGAGACATTGGGTGACAACATAAGGTTGAGTTAGGGAGTGAAGTGGGGTGGTGCTAAGTAAAGTGAGAGAGAGAGAAAGAGAGAGAGAGAGAGTGTGCGCTTGACAGCCTGAGAAACCTTGAGGTGCCATCTGGTGTGAGGGGGCCAAAGGACAGGGCTCAGTGACCTTTGACCCAGATCCCCCTTTTAGCAAACATCCCAGTGCTGCAGATTTATTGGCTGCTGCTGAACAATAACTGTCGAAGACCAGAGGCGAAAAGCAGGCAGTGTTCCAGTAACTTCAGGTGACTAGAGACTGGAAATGAGTCCAAACACGGATGTCCAGGATGTGGTGTCTCAGTTGTGAGTTTGACCTCACAAGGGCTAAGACAGCACAGAGCAAGAGAGGAGGGTGTTTCAGATTCCACCTGCATACTTATACAGGAGTTTTTCTATTGTTTTTCATTTGTTCTGGCTTGTTTGTTTCTTGACAGAGGGTTCATTAGGTACAAATGTAACTGATGATGTCAAGGCAGTCTCTTGAAGTGTTTTTCTTTGCTTTTTGGCTACTCTTGTTTAAGGTGAACAAATTCATTACCAGGGGATAGGGGTGAGGGTTATGTCAAAGGCCATGAGTTAGGGGGCACAGTTGAGCCTTGTTTGTTTAAAGAGTGAGAATAGAAAAAGGTGCTGTGTAGAGCGGAGGGCTGTGATTGACTCGTAAGGGGGAAAAGAAATAATATAGTGGTGTTTGGTATTATTAGAAAAAAAAGTCTGATAAGTTTTTCTTTTTGAACATTCAGGGCTGTTTCTAAAACTTTTCAGTTTCCACTCAACTCAGCACTTGTATCACAACAATAATAACAGCAACTGTTCAGGGACCAGTGTGATAAGGATCAATACTTTGTGTGGAGCCTATCAGGACACCCTGTGGCAAAGCAACTACAAACAACTAATGTACCACCCCCCCATAACACGTTCATCACACACACACAACACTTTTACTCAGCTACAGAGAAATAAAATTACCTAAGAACAAAAGATGAAGAACATGACACTCGTGACAGCCAACTGTCATTCACTGTCCCATTTGATTGGTGCAGTGGAGACCAATAGATCTTCTCTCACTTTTCTACCATTCATTTCATTACTCACTCAGTTTTGTTCCCCTTCTTGTTTTTGCATCTTAAGAGGGGGAAGGGCAGGTCTATGCATGGACCCGGGCCTGAAAAGACTTTTGTCTTGCTCATTTTTCTTGGTTCTGACTGTGTCAGTTGCAGGGTGCCCCTGGTGAAGGCCCTCTCAGCCTCAGACGCAGGCTGGCTGTCTAGTAGCTAGTTAGCATTCAGAACAGCCATGCTAGCACCCAGCAGACAAGTCTGCCATGGGGGCTGGTACAGGAGTAGTTTTCTTAGACAAGCTCTGTTTGTGTGGCCAAACAGGCTTGAGCTAATCCGCTGAATGAGTATGATTATTTCTCTGTCCCCAGTTCATCCTATTCCTCTTAGCTGACCTCTCACACACATCAAAACCAAATAATTAGCTCTTAAGAGTATCCACCGGTTGTGAAATATTGATTTTCTCAGATAATCATTCACCTCATTTAGATGCAAAAAGACATAAGAAATAAGAGCACAATTTTCTATTTGTGTCAGTTTTAAGGTAGAGCAGTGTGCGTGTAGTGAGCACAGTCATGTTTGTGGTTTCATTTGATATAACTGAATTCTGAGATTCCTCTTCTGTTTTTTTAGTAGTTTATTGCTTGATTTTTCTTAGCTTAATTAGCTCTATGAGGGACTATATGACATGTGCAGAATTCCTGTAAATAAACCAAATAACTGGCCAGAGTGCCTATCTCATTCACCCTTTCTCTGCCTTCCTTTGTGCAGTGCGCTGACATCACAGATGCTAATATCTGCTGGCTAGCGTGGCATCTCTTAGTAGGCGGCCCGGAATTCCAGACATTTACTCCTATCGGGAAGCGGCAGGATCAGTAATGCTAACTATGTGGATCATTCTGAGAAGATTGGACCACAGCCGGCATGCCCTCCTAATAATGCTGTGCGTTTCAGCAGTACATCTCAATCGAGGGCTGCAACAACCCAATGCCTCCATTGTTCCTGCCCTCCTTTGTGATGCAGTCAGGGGAAAAAAAGTAGCAAGCGGGCATTCAGATTTCATTTCTTTTCTAATGGCATGAAAAGATTTCATTGAAGTGCAGATTGAGTGTGTGCCGCCGCGGGTTGTGGAGCGAGGCCAAAAGCTCAGTGCCCGCGAAAATGCCCTGGCTGGGCAGCATCATTCCAGCATCAAACTGATGTTCTTCATTATGACTGGACAGCGTCATAGCAACCCAAAGAGATGCATAAAAGATGACAGCAGAGACGCCAATTTGACATGCACTTCCACAACAAGACACACGATGGGCTGGTTTCAACCCTTGTGAGGTCGAATGAGGCTGTCTTAACCGCGCATTAGATGCTGTCTTGGGCCTTCTTTGTCAAAACAAAATATGTATATTCATTCAAATTATGTACCCATGCTTCTGCAGACAGGATCACATTTGCGTGAAATGTAACAAGTATGCATTCTCATGCTCCTCGCATGTCTTTGTAAATGCATGGATTGTACTGCAGTGGGGCTGTCAGTCTGCCTAATTGCTGTCTACTCTGTACATGCACACATACCAGAGAAGATATGCTCTGCTCTGGTAATTCTTGTTGGGAGCATATGCTCATGTAAAGCGCAGGCGATTGCCTACCAGTCCATCATCTCATACAGCTCTTTGACCAGAGGAGACATTTCTTTGCGAGCTGAAGGGCCACAGAGAGACACACTGCTCTTAAATCCAACTACGTTCCTCAGAATTTTTCTCAGTTGGGTCATATTTTTTCATAAGGCTTCATCCTCCGCAGGTGAACTGGTTGCAGGCTGTAATGGGGAGGACAGACAATTCTCCTTGTCAAAGTGCTTGGTAATAATGGTGAAAATTGCTTGATGTGTTTAGCTGGAGATCCAGTCCAAATAGAGAGAGAGTATTTCAAAACCACACACACATCTTTGGAATTTCCTTCCCCTGCTCTCCTTTCACTGCCCCTAGCTCACTCTAACCCTTAACGTATATTTTTTTAAAAAAGTGCTAAATGTGTATCACTAAATAAATTCAGAAATAAAAAACAGCAAGCATGTGGGTATGTGTGTGTCGAGGAAATGTGTTTACAGTATGTCTGGTAAATGTGTGTATCAGTGTGAGACGACAATCCGGTGAGAATGAGGTAGGTGAAAGAAAAAGCAATATTGTCCTGTAGGGCTCAGACAGTCATGAAATTAATCTATTATCTTCCCGTGCAGCTGCCATGTACGATACAAGGTGCTTGACAATTCCCTGTGCCATTGTGACTCCGTGACATTTGCCCATTCACCAAGCTCGCTGACACCAACAGGATCTGGCCTTGCCGCCAAATTAAGGCAACGAGTGGGGAAATGAGAGCGGTGGCATCGGCCAGGAGGAGCCCGAGAGGCGGGATAGATTTCCCCTTGTGTTTAAAGACCTGACCTAAGCACCTTGCCCAGGGGCTTTTTATCAGCTGGAGCTGAAAAACACCTTCAGGAGAGACGGCGATATAGCCACAGCCGGTTGTAATGGTGTGACAAGGCTGAGCTGTCCTTGCACACCTCTTGACTCCCCTCCCTCCCTCCCCTCCTTCACTACTATTCCTACTCTTCTTTCCCTCCTTCTCTACCAGACCGGGTCCTCTATCTAAAGCTCCATCCAGTTGGGAACGGGCAGCCTTTAAATGCCTGTCGCCCAGTGTCATAGAGGAGGCTACACACGGGGTGTCCAGTGTCACAATACAGGCCGGGCCCTGTCAAGGGCAAAATGAATTTGTTGGGAGAGAGAAAGGTAGAGGGGGAGAGAAAGAGAGCAGAGAAGGGATATATTACGGCGAATGATGAATAACCCGAAGGTGCACAGATACTACACACAAACGATGAAGAGAGGTGAGGTGATGGGAGGAAGCGAAAGAAGAGTAGTAGAGGGGGGTCTGGCCTGGCTGTTGCTGGCTCAGGCTTACGGATAGCAGCTGTCAAAGGAGCAAGGTTTTATTTATTTATTGTTGGTCTGCTTAAGAGATGGTGAAGGTCAGGCTATGTGTCTGCTCCCCAGCTTTGTTATGTGAGCTGGATCAATTTATGAAATATGTCTGTTAACAATGCTACCGATGTAATCTCCCTCTCTTTCCCCCCATGCGCACTCTTTCCACACCACCTTCACCTTTTCTACTATTTCTGCTCCTGCTGTTGCCTCTACTCGCGCAGTGACCATGGTAACCTCATCTCTACAGTTGCTGCTGTTACAACGGTGTTGTTGGATGAAGTGGTCATCATATTATTTCCTTGAAGAAGTAAACGTGACAAATGTAATTCTCTTCCAGTGAGGCTCTGTCAGCTGTGATTGCTCTATCAGTGTGTTTAAGGCTTTATGTCTGTGAAGCAGAAGGTTATTTATTGTTTAATAGCACAAAGTGAGGGGAGTTTCTTTTGTAACCCAATTGAAAGTGGTGTATTATATTTCAATTCCACATCACAGGCGTATCCATTATATCCATTCTGTATTGCTGCACTGCAGCATGTGATTGACTACCACCTTTTAGACTAATGTGTTACTGTGCATACACGACTGTGCATTGTATTTATGCAATATGCATATTGTATAATTCACATAATTTATGTGCACCCTATTTGTGTTTGCTTTTAGTATGACAGGTCATTGGTTTAGAGTCAATTTCACATAACATGATGAACCAAATGGCAGTATATACATGTAAAGATTGATTAGAATTGATGGATTAGTTCACCAGTCTCAAGTGTGGTGCAGTGTGTGTATCGACACCCTATATATTTTCTTTTCTTCTATACGTATCATCAGTTTTAACATTTTCTTCCTCGACTGTCCCTGGCAGGTCCTCAGACAACCCTGCACCATAACCAACATAACCTCACCACACTGTCAACTTGTGTATGTTAAATCTGCCCTGAGCTGGAGCCTAATTCCAGCTTAGATATTCTCTGCAGTTTATAAATATGCTCTACAAGGCATGCCGTGTATTGCATGCTTTCCATAGACAGTGCTTGTGCTTGTTGCTCAGTCTCATCTCATTCTGCCTGTCTGGCAGGGCAGACAGACTGTGGCCTGGACCACTGCTGCGCCACCAGGCCCTGCGGCCCTTTCCTTGGTCAGCAAACCAGAGTAGGATCAGTGGGCCATCTATCTTTCTATCCATCTCTCCATCCTCATGTTGGAAAGCTCAGCGTTCACACAGCTCGGGTCAAACCCCAAAGCATGTCTGATCAGTTTGAAGATACCATAGTGTGTGAGTGTATCCCTTTTTTTACTCCGTGGTTCAACCAGAGCGAAAGAGGATAAGAGCATGTTGTTTGGAACGTGGTCGCACATCTGAGTTTAATAAGGCGCTGGTGGAGATGGGTCACATTGTGTGTCTTCCCTTAAGTGAACTGAAGGTAATCTGGGACAACCAGGGCTCTGGGGCAGCTGGTTTGTGTATGTGTGTGTTTGTGTTTTACATGTGGTGTCATGAAGGGGTTTGGAGGAAGGGGTTTGTAGGAGGGTGACAGGGGGTGAGTAAACAGTTTGCGAAAGAGCAACCAGGGGAAATGCAGGGCGGCCAGTTTGTTTTGGATTGCTCGGGGCCCAACAATTTATAGACATAAATATAAACAGAGAGCGGGAACAACTAATCCCCCCAAATGCAAGATTAAGAAATGAAATGATTCCAAGATGACCCTTGATTACAGAGTGAGGGTGAGTTTGATGGAAAGGGCATATGACATGGGTACTTAGCAGTGGGCAGAGGGAAACCGAACGCGGAGAGGCAAAACTGGGCCATGGAAGGTCCAAATGTTAATTTGCATTTTGTGAGTGACGTAAATAAGGGCTTTGGAGATTTCTAGCCCGAGAGCCATGACCATGTAATTATCACAACTTAAGGATCAATATCCGCTCATTTGCAGAACAAAGCTACAATCTAACCATCAGTCCTCCTCGCTCCTTTTACTTGCATGTGACTGAGTGACTCTGACAGCTAAACTGTATGTGTGCCCAGTTTTTTAAAATAGCTTGTCTTTCTTCCTCTCATGTGGCAGCGCACTGAGCTCTCCCACGCACACATTATTTTTACGAAATAGTTAAGTGTCGAGCATGTGCTCCCTGGCCCTGAGTATCAAGAAACTGACACTGATAGAGAATTTATTTGATCCATACAGTCGTATCCCTTTACCCTTATTCAAACTGTGGATTCATCTAAATTCTATGGAATCTACAGCAACACATTTCTCTTTTTCTCTTTCTCTCTTTTTTTTCGCCCTCAGAGTTCAGAAGCTTGTAGGTCTTTAATTATGTATAATATTCTTTTGCCCTGTTTTATGGAAACTCCAGACTGGATTCGCTCAAGTCATCGACTTGAAAGTTTGAAAACCTCCAGTGACAAGAATATTAATGTGCCAGCAGTGTCATATCTGTTTCAGCTCATGCATATTCAATGTCCCCCCAGCTCTCCAAGATTTATGTCAGACTTTGCCGGAGTGTAGTTTTCCACCATTGGAGATAATAGCATGCTAAATTGATGTTATCGGGGGCAGGTTTTTTCCTCTCTACTCCTCTCCAGGTCGGGGGGTTGGGAGAGGGGAGAAGAGGAGCAACCCACTTGCCTGGCTGCTATTCAGACTTTTGGCGGCTTTAGTGCTCACCTCCACCCACCGGCCTGTTCTGTAGTAGCAGCGGAGTGAAAACCTCCGTCATGGGGGGAGAGGAGAGCATATTTTGGAAGGAGATTAGGGGGCGATCCTGTGGATTATCTTTTAATTAAGGACGGTTGAGTTGTGCCCACTCTGGTGGAGCAAACGCCCAGCTGCTAATGAAGTTTAAACAGACATACTTTATTTAATTACTGCTAATCGCTGGGGCCCAAAGTCCGGCCCTCTTTGATCTGCCTGTCGCACTGTAATCTTCCTGGCAGATACCATCTCCCGTTCTACCCGGATCCCTTTTAGAAGTTGCTACGGGAGGTCCAAGATTAACCATGGGTTAATTGAGACAGCCAGGGTGGAAGTGTGTGTGTGTGTGTGTGTGTGTGTGTGTGTGTGTGTGTGTGTGTGTGTGTGTGTGTGTGTGTGTGTTTGTGTGTGTGTGTGTGTGTGTGTGTGTGTGTGTGTGTGAGAGAGAGAGAGATGGAGGACCAGAGCGGGAGAGTGGTAGAGGGAGAGAAGGAGGGTGGATGGGCAGTAGGTTGATTGATGTGTTTGTGGCCTTAGAAGTCATCCTGTTTTCTCGGCCTCTGCTCTCACTCTCTTTCTCTCTCTCTTTCCCCTCCTCTTGCTTTCTCTCTTCTGTGGTCAGTCGCCACACCAGGATGTATCGGTCACACATCGCTTGGCTGTTTGACTTCAGGGACACTAGGGGGCTATGATTATACCTGACCTTTGTTAAAAAATGTGTTAAGGGCTCTTTAGTTTTTTCTTTTAAGGTCTTGGCAAAGATCTTTAAACATTTGTCAGATTACCCTGTCAGTACGATGTAATATTTAGTGAAATATTTTGAATTATATATTGTATTTTGAATTTCGAAGAATTTCTGTAGAGTTACATAAGCAGACCGAAGTCATAAAAGCCATTCAGACCTCTCTGTCAGATGGATTTCCTTCTTAGTGTTTACCCCGCAGGTCACAATGTGTACCGACACATACCTTTATCACCCAGTTATCGTTTACTATTGTTTTACCAAGGCCATTGTCTCAATGTAAGTGGAAGGTGAGCAGCTGTTATCTTTGTAAGCTTCAGAGAGGTCAGCAGGGGCAGCAGAGAGCACAGCAAGGAGGTTTGTATGGGTCTGTGTGTGTGTGTGTGTGTGTGTGTGTGTGTGTGTGGGGTGCAGTGGCGTGAGAGAGAGAGAGGGGGGGGGGGGGGGGGTGTCTTTATCTGACCTGGGGGAGCCATGGGCTTCCTGTTAATTGGGTTAGTGCAGCGACCAGGAGCAAACCGTGTGACTGGAGAAAAATACTGTGAGAAAAACCCTAAGAGGCACTTTTGTCTCAGCTGAGACATATGGCAGAGGAGCTGTGAGCACACGGAGTCTTCATCTGGAGGGAGCGAATGAAGAGGGTGTGAGAATGAGAGAGAGAGAGAGCAAGAGATGCATGTTTCCCCAAATTAATGCGGTATCCCCAAATCGAGTGAAAAAGAGCCAGAGGACACACTTGCTGTGGTAAACTGATCTCCCTATCCGTATCTCTATCTAACACACACACACACACACACACACAGACACGCACACACAAACTCAACATCCTTTGTCTTTCCAACTCTCACACCCACCCTCTCCAACATCTCTCCTCAATCCTCACCCTTTCAATATGTTTCCATTTCTTTACTTCACCCCCTATTCTTGCCCGCCCGTTCCCATCCTCCACAGCTGAAAGATTGCCAATAAATGACTGATTTATATTCCGATAAGAGATGTTAACTAAACCGCTGCATGCATATTCATACCTGAAGCTGTTGATTAATGCTGGCTTCACCATAACAGAAAATGTGTATTGTTTTCTTTTTCATTGTAACATGAACCATAGAGTCAGTAAAGGCCGTTACGTGCCTCACAAAGAGATTTACTGCTTTAATTATCCAAAGTAAAATGGCAAAAATTATTCATAGCCCTGCTTAAAACATGGTTGATGGAATTATGCATTGCAATTTGTGAATAATTGAATCTTTCCTTCAGATTGTGACAGAATAGTTAATTTATTAATAGACGTACACAAAGTCGAGTCAAAGCCTTGGCTGGTCCTGCGGGTAGAACTGCTTTCAAGAGAATGAACCCTTGTTAAATAAGTTACAGAACACAGTCCTGCGCAGACGTCTGAGTTGCAAACAAACCCAAAAGACAGAAAAGGAAGAGGGAGAGACAGAAAGAGAGAGCAGTTTCACAGACACAGAGTGTTAAACACAGTGACGTCTCAGAGGCCCGTCGGTAGAGGAGATGAAATATTAAATGCTTTAGTGTTTATTAACGGGATGAAACAAAGGGCTGCTTCCCTTTGACTTGTGCACATTGACACTTGGCACAGAACAAACAAAATCAAATATGGTATTGATCCATAATGGATGAAAAAGGCAACTTTGAATGAGCAGCATTATTTAAGAATTAGGAAAGGGAAGGAACAGGAACAGGGAGACACACTGTTAGTAAACATCAAAAAATGTCAGCTGCCTTGCTGATACACAAGTCTGGTTTTATGTCCTATATGAGATAAATTTTATGTCCAAAATATCATGAAATCAGCACATTTAATCACAAAGCAATATACTTTATTTAGTATATTTAACTGTTACAAAACACATTTCATGAAATATTGACCAGTTTGAATGCAAATGTAACAGATGTGACACTAACAGTTTTTGCAGGGAGTTAAGTGAGGAAGTGTAATATATCAAGTAACCGTGGAGACAGTGCTTGATGTAAGCCACTTTGCATGTCTTTCATAGTAAAGCAGGGCCAGGGTGACATTTAATGTTGTTAGCAGTTTAACCCCTCGCCCCTGTCCTTGGGGCCCTGTCATGTCCGAGTGGCACCCCAAATAAGCACTTTTGACGCGGGGGCTCCAGGCTTGCGGCCCCTGCCTCCGTTGACAGTTCCTAACAAAGGGCCCCTCTTCCATTGATTGCCCTTTGCTGTTATGCAAATTCAAGAGTCTCACTGCTCCCCAACCCATGGAGGAAGGTATGGGGGTTACAGCGAGTAGCAAAGTTTGTTTTCTTTTTTTTTTTTCCCAGCGTCTCTGTGTTGTGGCGCAGAAGTTAAAGGTCCCGTCCCTGCAGTTTCAGACCGCCTTCCTCGATTCTGTGTCTGCTTCCTTATCCTTTTCTTCTGTCTTTTTCATAGGCACTTCCCGGAGCTGTGTTTCCCCTCTTGCTAGTGTTTCTTGAGACAGAATAAGGCAAGCCGACTGTGCATACGGAGATAAATTTACAGATGAGAGCATGGAGCACGTGCACATGTACATACCTACACAAACACCACTATTCACTCCTTGTGCTCTCTCACATATTTAGTCTCGCTAGCACACACTTGACACGCAGGAGAAAATCCCCTGTAGCCTATTCCTCCTGGTTGTGGTTCATATTCAGTGCCCTAATGCCTTCCCCAGCTGTGTGTTTGTGTGTCCCTGGGGAGTCCAGGCATAGCTGCTGTAGTGACCTGATAACATCTGGGAGTAACTGATGGTTTTGCCCACATGCTCCAGAGCCTCAGGACCCCACGGGCGTCCTCGTGAAAGGCCCGTCTCCCTCGGACCCTTTCAACACCTCCTCGACACCCGCTTAATACAAATTCCACCAGTGAAAATCCAAACATGCTCTGTGTTTTATTAAAAACTATGCCTCTAGGACTATTTCTCATGATCTTTGAAGTGGAAGTTCTTGTCACTGTGTGTGAGAGGACAGACGAGGCAAGGTGAAAAAGTGATGAACCTCGAAGACCCCTTTCCATGTTTGATCTGCATCATCCCTCATCAAGCTACTTGAAAATGGAGTGAGAGCTTGCTTTAAAAATTTCACACAGAGTTACTGTACTGAATTAGGAGATCCACTGACATTTTAACACATTTGTTAAGTCAGAACTACAACATTGAATAAACTACGTGCCTAGTTATTTGATAAATCCTTACTAGTCATCCCAGCGTTAAAATTATAACGATCCAGAGCACAAGAGAGGGGGAGTGAGGTACCGTTAAAAAACAACATTGGACGCTGTTGCTCTTGAGATATTTTATGACTGCCTTGACCTCCAAATGACTCAAGGTTATCAAGGCATCAGAGCAGCTTGTCCTGGGATTCCAAGAGAGGACATAAAACTAAGAAGAGAACGTGTTTATCCAAGGCTGATGTGGTGATGAAGTTTTCTCTTCCCTCCAAATTTACAGGAACCTCCTTTGCAGAACATTTACATATTGTTACATAAACTGCTGAGAGAGTTGCAGCGAGAAAGAGAGGGGGCGAGGAAGGACATGAAGTTTAAGAGAGTGCCTGTTTTATTGCACCGAGCTGTGATTGCAGCCCTCAGACATAAGCAAATCAGCTTTCAGCGTTTAAGTTGTATTATTTAATCCCCTGAAACCTTATCCCTATACCAGTGTGCATGTCTTTTGTGTCATCTCCCTCACATTTCACATGGAACTTGTGTGAGTTTTGCATGATGGCCAACGAGGGGATGTGTATGACCCACTCTGTGGGAGGAAAAATAAACAAAAAACGGAATGAAGAGGAGGAGGAGGAAGAGCAGAGGAGGCGGAGGAATAATAAAAACAGAAAAGAAGTGTTTCCATGCTTTCTCCAGCTGTTTTCCCATGGAAAAGGCACCGGTTATCCTACACAGCTTGTTACAATAGAGTGAACGAGCCTGGTGGGATCTGGAATTGACAACTTGTGTCTGCTTAGTTACACTAGTTAATGACCCTAATTATCTTCCTTCTTGCTGTGAACAGTCAATAAACAATTAGCATGGCATATGGACCCCCTAAACTCTGTGTTTTCTATCACCAAGACAATGGGGTGTCCTTCTCCGGCAGTGGTAGAGTGTCAGTGCAGGCTGATTAAAGTACGTGGGAAACAGTAATCAATGGCTTATCCTAAGACCCTTGAACACTATCCTTTCCTTGTAGCCTTTGCCTCTCTCAGTCTCATAAGCACTGACAAATGCAAAGACGCCATCCATAGAGTCCATCCATGTTACTTTTATCTCCCATCCTCTTAGATCACTTGTTAAGAACGAAAAGAGACAAGGTGCTGATTAATTTGATTTCACTAGGGCTGCAGAGCCCTCAGGCCTTTGGCTAGCTTGTCCAGTGTAAGCCTGCTTTACTACCCATCTTCCAGGAAGCCAGGACCTTGAACAGCTCTGTCATGTGTTTGTGAGTTCCACCTTTGAATGGGGCTTTTTCTCCTCAGTGGCAATAGCTAGACAGGAAAAGCTAGCTAGAGGGAGAAAGCGAAGAGGCAGTACCCTTTGAATATGGATGGAGTTCAGGTGAACTACACCTGAACCCTGCCTGTGATGTCTTTATAGAGAGGTGTTTCTGACTTTCTTTTGCTTTTCAGCCACCATCAAAAGTTCAAGAGGCAGTAGTGTTTTGTATTCAGGGAGAAGAGAACCTTTGAAACCTTTGGGATAAAAGAGCTGCATGGTGTCAGTCTGGAAGGTAAAGGAGAAGGAGGGAGGAGGGCTAAGAGGGTGCAGGAGAGGGGAAGAAAAGGGTGCACTTTGTTGTGCCGTTTCACAAGGCTAATCTGAAATAAGCACTAACCTTCATGGGGAGGAATAATTGATAAATGTTAACAAGGATGGGCAAAGTTCTGCACTCACTGATGACCTTTGGACTGATATTTAAGGTTTTTGAGTGCTCTGTCAAATATAGAAAAAAGAATCTCAAAGGAAATAACTTTTTTGTGAGGACTGTATTCATCTTGTCAAATGAATCTGAGAAGTTGGACGTGGTTCTGCTTTCTCAAAAGTGTCTTCGTGTGTTTAACAGGAAACCATAAAGAAAAAGTAACTGCCAGTCACTCTAATAGCATCCCTCTTTTGATAATTTCCCTTCCTTTCCATTTCAATATTATTCCTTTGACAGTCTAAAGTGGTGGCTGATGTGAGGGAGGGAAAAAAGCACTTTAGGAATGTGACACTGTTGTTTTTGGAATGAGGAGGTGCGAGCGTCGAAAGTTATAGTTTTCATTGTGATCATTTCCTTGCAGAATAAGTTCAGACCACACTTGGGTTTCAGGACATTTCTGCAATAATTTTAAGGCTTCTTTAAAATTGAAAAAAGCCCAGTAGCACTGTTTTAAATATTTCCCTTTGGCTAGAGAAGAAGCGTTGTGATCTCTTGGTGCGAACTATATCCCTGCTGGCAGAGGTTCTGATGCCTCATAATGGCCCTCCATGGATTTGATAAGATTATTGCTTTTTTAACTGTAATGTTTTTCTCCTTACTTTCCTCTCACAATGGATACTGTCTCAGTGTTCATGATAAGTATTGATGATAAATTCCAAGGAAAATATTATCTCGTATAGTATGATCATGTGTTACTGTAGTATGAGCCTAATGTAGCCTTTAGCGGACAACTAAATCTGAATTTCTAGTGATTGGAAATACATTTTCAAAAAAGCAAGCATTGTATTTCTGCCTTTTCTCTCGATAATTTGTATGTTTTAGAGTTGATGCTCTGTAAAAGTATGTTGGGGAAAAAAGACGAAATTCAGCTCGGATTTTCTTAGAAAATATAGAGTCAACGTGGCAAACTAAAGTTGGTTATATATGCACTTTATTGTCTGTTGTCAGCAATTTCAAAATATTGTTTCCAGATACAGTATTTGCTGTTAATACCACATCATACCTGGATGTTGGAAGTTAATTATAGACTCGTACACCCCTAGATCAACTTACACCAGCTGTGGATTTTTAAAAGTATTTGTTTTGTGTTGGACACCCTATAAACAACAGTGTCTCTTATTCAAAAGAATGTTTTCCTATGAGGAACTTCTCTATATAGTAACTTTGCAATTACAAATCACAGCAGCAACAACATTGTACTAAAGTATTGCCCCATTACTGGTTGGCTGCTACTTGAAACTTGCCTTTTTCTTTGTATGCAATTAGGCTAACTCGGTGCTTCAGTATTAATGCTAAGACTGTCTGCTCAGGGGATTAACTTAGTCGTGTTGGATTGTTAGTGAAGGGGTCTGCTTGTGAGAGGGCCTATTGTCCCGCCAGGTCACTGATCTAGGGGTTCATACCCACTCAAGGCCAGGACTTTACCCTCCTTCTCTCTCCACTTCAGCAGGCAACAGAATTGGCTGCATTGTGTGATATGAGGTGGAAAAGAGTCCGCTGCCCCACCCATCCACTTGGGTCTTGGAGTGTGTTTTGAACAGTGCTCATCACAACACTGGTTGTGCACATGCACACACACACACACACACTCACAGTAGCAGTAGCGTCCTATCCACACTCAATAAGCGAAGGGAAACTCCAGCTGGGAGAGCCATTGATGCCTCCGTAACAGGCTGATTGTTTCCTTTAGGAGAGGGAGGAGCGGGGAGGAGAGAGTGGGCAGGTCACTAACTCCACCCCTAGGCTTTGAGTGGGGCCTAGCAGGTGTAAACATCCAGTACTTCTCTCTTTATGAGTGGGCAGTGGGAGAGGGACCCCCAGGTAGTCATGGAGCGCTGCCCTGGAGGAATTGAGAAATTAAAAGCAAAGAGAAAAGGGACAGCGATCCAAGAAGGATCACAGGGCCAGGCTGGATACATGTTAGACTCGGGCCAGGTGTTCTGCTGTTATGATATGAGTTGCCTCAGCCCTGCTGTGAGAGGCAGATAACCTCTCTATTGACCACTGAGTCTGAGATCACTTTGCTATAGCAGGACAGCTGTAACACAACACAAGTTAAAGCAGCAGCTGGAATAGGGATAAATAATGGCATTTTCTGGCTCTGGCAACACTTGTCAGGATAGGGAAGCTCCTGTGGTGATTCTAGGGCCCATTCAGATGATGGAAATTCAGCCCTCAATGATTCATCTCCATTTACTTAGCTATGAGTATCCTATCCCTGCCAGTTTGGAAAGCGATACAGCACAGGAGCTTAGCTTGTCCCTGAATGAGGCTCTGTGAGGGAAGTTAGTATATGTTTGAGACGCTTCTGATGCTTATAATGCATACTCTTTGGGTAACGCTGTTGGGATTATAGAGTAGAAGGAGGCAAATATATCGACCAGCATTCTGTTTATCCGCTGGCTCCACACCCTCCAAACAGAACCCCATTACATAGGCCAGTTTGGAGAGGCTTAACACCTGTTTTTTTTTTCCCAGCCCGTATAAACTCATTCTCTCCCTCCCTCTCGCTTACTTTTTGTCTTCCAATGCAAAGAGGATGAAGCCAGGGGAATGAGAAGAGCTCCATTATTGCTGTATTTTCTTTCCAGAGAAACGTTATTTACTAGAAAGATATCATCCTAGCTTTTAATCCTCTTAGCGGTGGATTGCGGTTGTACTTACAGCGCCATGCACCTGCTAAACTGCCTTCTCTTAAAGCTGTATAAACACAGCCGCAGGAGCCATTGCCTTCCCAAGCCGAACCCATCAGCTTTTTTTTTATGAGAGTTAGAGAGAAGGAGAGAGCTCACAAGAAGTTTAGAGGACACTGTGCTGATGGGATGATGCTCAAGGCCCCTCTTGCTCTCCTGTCGGATGTGGTCAGACCTCACCTGAAGTCTGCGGTCGTTGGTAGGGTGCTTGGAGAAGAACCTCAAGACCACTACACAGAGGAGAGCCTGTGTGTAGGAGTGTTTACACAAGGGCTGTGAGCATGCTCACATATCCTCACAGTGTAAGTTCAGAGGAACAGGATACTTCACTTCGATTCTATTACAGGGAACTCGAGGCCCCGTTGTAGTTTATTTTTCTTTTAACATTGTTTTTGTTTTCTAATGACATCTGTGTGGTTACAGAGAAAAAAACACATTTTCAGACTTGTGTTTTATTCTCCATATCAAGGTGGTTAAAAGTGAAATCAGTTTTGGGCTTGTTTACATGTAAAAAGTTGAACTTGAGCAGTGTTTTTTCTTTATTTTGAATGATCCTCACTCCTCTTTCTCAGTAAACAACATTCTACAGTATGTAGCCGGCATGATAGCAGCACTGCACTGTGTTAATATTACTTCCTTTCATGGTTACATACACTAGTCATCCTCACACTATTTTATTGGAGAGACAGACAGATAAAAGACAGGGAGAGGGAGAGAGCAGTAGAAACAGAAAAAGACAGAAACGGAGGAACTGTCCTTTTACGAGGTGTGTATGTGTGTGGTGTGTGTGCATGTGTACATAGGCTGGAGGGAGGGAACTTCCACCGCAGGCAAACAATATGGAATTTGAAATATTAGCTGGCGTAGTGATTGAACATGGCTCCCTTATCACTGGGTTGCCAGGTTGGCCAGCTATAACGATGACTTATCACAGGGCTGAGGAACATGGAGTATATAACAAGATTCTCCGACGTGACAAACACTGCCCTGAGGAGACACACACCACGCTCTGTCGACGGCCCCAAACCAGGCCATCCAGAACTGGAAATGGAGGATTCTCCCAGGATTGTAACACAGGTGGAGGTGCATCTGAGAATGAAGAAGGTGCATGTTTTCTTCTTGTCATGAAATGAGATGCCAAGTAGTATGCACGCTGATAAATGTTATAAGTGCAATGACATTTTACTGTCCAGTAGTATAACGGGAGCATGATATATCATCGAAGTTATGATAGGGTTGTTTGTCACTGTCAGTGCCTCTACAATTACTTTGCCCGGCGCTGACATTTCTGGCTTTCATGCCCACTTTGTGACCTATACTCTCTCTTTTGGAACAATACCCAAACACCTCATGTTCATGCATTTTCAACTACTTAATATTGAGGATGTTGTTATGTAAAATAAAACATAGCACTTACCAAAGCAGCAGTATTTTATATGTTAGTTAAATTGTAATTACTTCATTCTCCCTTATGTTTTGAAATGTGATTTTTATAGGGATGCACCAATATAGATACAGATGTTAAAAATAACAATTTGGACAGAGGCCAATAACAATACCAGTCGGTTTTTGTTGTTGTTTATCTTGCGTTTTGTTGTCAATTATCTCCACCAGTGAAAGAGAAGAAATTCTCGTTATAAAAAAATTATAATAATAACTGGACTATTTGAAAGTCCTTCATTCCACTACCTTTGTATGAGCACAAATTCAATCATACAATTTTCAAATGAAAAACATTTTTAAAGAAACTGCTTGAAAAGTCTTTTTGCTATATATTGTGTTAAGTAATTCCCTCTCTCATTTGTTTTATATAGCTATGAAAACATCAAAAAACTGAATTTATTCAAGTTTCTTCTTTCTTCCGCAGACATCAGTGAATGTCATCTTATTTGCTAATAGCCTGATGGCAGTCAACATGGCGAGTATTGAATAGTACTGTTAGTTGCCGATAAATCGGTGCATCCCTTTTGATTATTAGCCTCTACAAGCAACTTTTCGGGTCTTTATATCTCGGTTACATGTTAGATTGAGAAATTCAGAAGCGATAACATTGATACACATTACCTCTGATTCAGAATTTAAGATTGACAAAACAATCTACAGTAAACTGTGTCTTTTCCAGGAAGTTGGATCAAGGATTAGGATTTTTTTTTCCTTACTTGCAAGATTGTGCTGCAGGTCAAAGATAAGCTGTGGACAGCACTCTGTGCCTTATGACCCTTCTGTTAGATGCTGACTCGTCTTTCTGCCTCCCTCAGTGCGTGATAGAGAAGGAGAAGAGTTGAGGTCAAGCCTACAGGGATCTGTGGAAGGTTTGAGCCACCGAAGGGTGCTGGTCAATTGCAGAATTAGCAGTACAATTGATAATAGGTCTGGTTCTTAACGCTTACATTTAGGCTGTGGTGTTTTTCTCATTGTGTCCTCTGTGGCGCCGACAGAGTATATCTATATATTTTTAGTGTATTCTGTGTGCAGGCTGGGGTTGAATAAAATGATGTAACATTTATTAAGGCCATGCAAGACACTAAAAGAGATTTAAGCCCTCCTACTGAGCCGTTAGATGCTCAGAGCTGTACTGTATAATGTTAAAGCCGATAAGGTTCCTTGGTGAGCTTGTTGAAAGCCTGGCTGCTCAGAGCCTAAAAACCATGACCTTTGACCTTTGGGTTAAAACAAAAACAGATGTCAGGTGAGGTGACTCACATCCGGCTTTAAATACACTGGTGAGGAATTTTGCACCCTGTTCTCTGCAGTGTTATTGCTTCATCTCCTCCTCCGCCTGCGTTTCTCCACCAGTTATACTCCTTAGACATGTGAAGACCACCCCCTCTTATCTCCAGTTTTTTTCCCCACTGTCTCTATCCTTCTCTTTTCCCTCCTTTCTCTGGAGTTTTCATTAATTATGTTCCTTTGCCAGAAACTTGTTTGCTTTCTCTCTGTGTGTATGTATTGCTGGCATTGGAATGGATTTGTTTATAGTGGTGACCCTTGCTGCTTGAAGTCTTAAAGCAGCTCTGCTGTCAAGAGCCCAAACTCTGGCAAGGTCAGCTCATTTCTGTTTACTTTTAGAGCACTATTTACCCTCTGGGGCTTTTAAAAGCACTTCTGCAAAACATCACTTCCAGGAAAGAACGAGAGGGAGAGAGAGAAAGGGAAGAATGGTTGGAGAGAGAGAGAGAGAAAGGATTTGATAGGATGCTAGTGTTCCATCTGTGACATTGTCATGTTATATTGAACCAGGAAATGTGTTGTCCTTTTTATTTCATATTGAAAATTGCAGATTGGTAGTCTGCTTCAGGTAACCGCACTAATATATTGATATGAATATGGTGCATTAACCATAATGGGCCTAATTTACCCATTGCGACATTACTAGTCTGCATGTTACCAACATATCCTAATGCCTTAATACGAAAGCGATAAATTTTTTTTTAGCATGATAGACCCTGAGGCTGTTGCCTGAATGCAAAGCCATGAAGTTGGGATTAACCCATCAATAATCACTATCTGCTGTGCCATGCATTTGCCCCTGCAGAGCTAATGATTAATCTCCCCTATATGGGACTGATCACTATCAGGTTGATGAATGCACCGACCAATCATGTTCCTGCAAAACCCCAGCATGTACATACACCAATAAGTGATGATGAACAGCCTGTGTTGTTGGTTATTTATGCTGGCTGTACAGGGGAGTCCCTGTGGTTTCCTATACAGATGCAGTCATATGGTTTTTCATGTTCATGTGTACTTTTTGGCCTGTATGGGTTTCAGTGTGTGTAGCATGAGGTGTACTGGTCTATCCCCTGTAGACCAGAGAGAAGTAATGTCTGGTTAACCTGTTGTTATGGCTGAAATCTCAAGAACATGGATGCCTTCTGTTCTAAAATCCCAGTGCAAGCATCCTTTTACCAATGTTTTGGGGGTGAATGAGTGAAATTTATTGTGTTAGTGTGTTTAAAAATGTGCATGGATGCAAACATTTATGGACAAATTGTGCTGCTCCATGTAAGACATACAGTATCTGCCCTTGAATGATAGATGTAGATTTTGTCCTTGTTGCTTGTTGTTGTTACTCAGGCTGGGCCTCCGTGTGTTCCATGCTGATGTCCTTGTATAGTCAGGCTTGGGTTTATTTTCTCTGGATCGACAGAGACACCTCCTCTTGAACTTTTATAGCTCCTCTTACTGATGTGTATCTGAGAGAGTTGACCCCGGTCACCAGGCTTTACGGGCTTCCGCCTGCTTCTCATCCCCACTGTTTGTTTTCCCTGCGCTTTGCTTTTTCATATCATTGCTTTTCACACGTTTACACATGAGCAGAATGACAATGACACAACAAAAATGAGGAAGATTGTGAGATTTCTGAATCTGGCTACAGAAACATAAGGGAAAAACCTCCAGTTTAAACCTAAATCTATGATATAGTATGTACTCAAATGCACCCTGCCTCAGCCATGCAGATAATTAAATGACCTCCATACAGTATATGGTCCAGAATCTAATAGTCTGTTTTTTCTCTTCCTTTCTTAGACACAGTAGCAAATGCATAGTGTTGAAGTAATTTTATTCACACTGTCTTAAAGAATTTCTTATTTTGTATTTTCACATATTCTCAATATACCACATATGCATATATTGATTTCACTGAAAAAACAGTAGAGAATTCTTGGTAGTGGTTAGAGAGCAAGGGGGTCGTATTTTGTTTCCCAGGGCTGATATTCTTTCTGGGTCACTTCATAGTGTAAATCCCAATAAAGATTAAGTGCACAGCATAAACCCTAATAAATGCCAAAACCAGTAAAGAGAGCTAGAAAAAGCTCGGGGACCTTAGACCCCACAAACCTAACCTACCATTTACCTTTCACCGAAAACCCAGAGCAGCTCTTCCGATACCTCATACTCCCAATCTTATACACCTCTCACCTCCCCCTCACACTCACACAGGTGCCTCTCTTAGACCCAGGGCGGGGCTCTTGGGGGACCTGTTCACAGTCAGAGCACCAGACCAGGGAGATTTTATCCATATTGCAAAACAGTATTTTAATACAGAGGTCTCCCTCTGCAAATTGCTGACCATACACAGGGAGTTGAGAGTCTGCGGGCCTAAACTAAAGTGACAGTTATTGGCCCCTCTGGCCCAGAAGAAAAATCTGTTAAGCCATTTCCTGTTGTGTCACATTTCTTGGTGGGGAATGTATTCCCATGCATTTGATACGGCCACATTTAACCATGCACTCATGAGCTCAGTCCATAACTTTTCTCTGGAGGAAATTTATAGCACAGAGCTGCATTATGAGATACTCATGTATACAAGCCACAGAGTACTCCCTTCTCTGTTTTTGACATGCTATAAACTGTGACAAAAACCCTAAAGACTTGTCCTTTATATGGTTTATGTCATTGCCTCTTTGTGCCCTGAGAAGGGTAAAAGAGACAAATCTCTTGCTCTATTTTATGGCCAATGGAGTGTGGCTCAGAAAAAAAAAACAAAACAAGTTAAAGTCTGATCTGTGTTGCCATACACATCCATCAGATTTGAGGTTTGGGCTTGTGTCCATACAATGTGTTAGTAATCTTTTGATATGTGTTTCCCTTTTTGAGTGGTCGAGGGGCCCGCTGAACCTCATGAGGAGCATCCCGTGTCTTGGCCTTGGCCTCATCTGGCCCCAGTCCACTACTTTCCGTTTTGTTGCTTACTCCTTTGTCACCCCCAACACATTCAGAATTCTCTGTTCAGTTCAAAAGCTTCCCCCCAGTTCTGCAAAAAACATGTTATCTCACTTCAGCGTACATCGCAGTTTTCAACACATCCAACCAGCTCTGATCTCCCTGATATCCAGAGGCCTGTGGACAGCTATGGTGTCCATTAAAGTGCTAGTTCAAACTTTGTCAAATTAAATGCAGCCTGCAATGGAACACGTTAAAGGAACCAGTTGTATTTAGGATTTTTGCATTTTGTATTTGGGCAGTGGTTTAATGTTTATTTAACAGTTTCTTCTTTGTTTTCTCTTTTAGGATGTGTGTGATACATATCTGAGAAACACTTTTTTTATTAGCAGATGGAAAACATCTTCAGTCAGTATGCAAACGTAATACGATACGCAAACACAGACACGGCACATTGATGCCAAAGCAGGCATACACTTTACAAAAACAAACAACAACTACACCCAATGGTAGCATGTTAAATCTGTAATAGAAAGCACATGATATTTAAAACATTTCAAAACTTTGAGCTGAGTGTTGTTCAAGCATTGTTTACCCAGTTTAATATTTAGTCTGTTTGGTCCATTCTATCATGCTTGGTTGTTTACCTTACAAGGGATTTATTTGTCCTTTTGGTTTTGCGTTTAGGTTTTAATGCATCGCAGCTTCACTGGCACCACGATGTGTAAACTTATTATGGATCCAACTAATCTCTTGCAGCAATTCCAACAAAAACAGCTAATTGTGTTTAGCTTCTCTGTGACTCAATAAAGTGTATTTGTATTATTAATTATGCTTGTGTGGACGAGAGGCCCTGTTTGGATCTCTTCGGGAGAGAGAAGTTACATGGTGCTTTGTGTGAGAAAGATGCTCAGCAAAGAGAGAAAAAACACACAACTATGTACATAAACATAACACACTCATGAACATTTTGTGTTGCGTGTTGTTGGGAGAATATTTCAGATTTGTTTGAAGTCAGTAGTTAAAATCATAGTTGGTATACTATGCATGACATTAAGTACCATATTCAGTACCAACAGCACACTAAATTGGCAGTTTTCTGTCTTTCAGAGTTTGATATTTAATAGTTTCAGTATAAAGGAGAGCACATGTTGCACATAAATATATTTTCTATTTTAAAGCAACATGCTTTTTTTCAATCAAGGAAGACTGAGCCACATGATCAGGCTTCCATCATTGCATTATTATTGCAACTTTATGGTATCCATCTTGTACTCAAAAAAGTTTTGTACCATAAAGGTATTTATTAAGATTCTATAATTTATTTTTTTAATGGTCTCTATTGGTCAATGAAATAATTGCACTGACCTCTGCAAACCTACAGCTGGCTAGTGTGAATTGTTATTTTGATTTGAAGGTACATTTGCAAATCCAGAAAACATTAAATACACACAATCACTGAAGACTTAACAGTGATCATTTTTCTATTGCTTATCTGCAGTGTGTGTGCATTGCAGTGCTCGACCCTCACCACCTCTCTACTGGTTTGTACACATTAGCGCCTGTCAGTGCACGACCCACCACTTGCTAAACAGGGAACACACATACACACACACACTGCAATTAGATCACATCTGAGGAGCATTACCCGTTCCTTCAGTGTTTACACAAGGTCAGTCCTGACGAGAGAAAGTGGGAGGTTCAGATATTATTCTGACACTCACAGTAATGCCTTGCTCTACACACTGGCCAACCATGTGTTTTCCCTGGGGTTAAGTGTGGTATTACTTGATGTTTAGTTTAATGAACGTCAGTTCTAACTGACAGCATATGCAAATCACAGATGGGTGGGAATGTTATATAGAATTTGCTTGATGATCATACTTTTACCTTAGCAGTGGCACGTGAAACCACATCAGCCACTTACAGATAATGTGTGGCGCTTCATGGAAAAATGTTTTTTTAAATGGACCTGTTGTGTCATTCCATGTGTCCCTGCGCTCATTAACACGAACACCCACTCTTGACATATGGATTGCCTGGCAATGCCTGTCATAGGCATTTAAAGCTTAGTATTCATTGGCTAAATGCTATGTGTGATTGTATAGACGCAGGTGTCGCCATTGCCGTTACCCGTCTGTCTCTGTGTCTCATTATCTCGCACAACTGGGGATGATTTCTTTTTCAAAGACAAGCATGTAGGAGTTAAAATAATGTGCCAGCATCATTTTTGTCTTGTGGAATATCTTACCTGTATTTCGTTATAAGACAGGGGAGGAAGGTGAAGGCGGAGACAAAGTAAGTGAAAAAAATTGCATTGATTGAATATAAAAGCAATTGGGAACCTATATCACAACCTTTCACAATATTGAGACATATTGAGACAATCAATAACCATTCATTGTTATGTGACATTTTTATGTGAAAATGTTGCCCGTTTGGTCCATTATTTCAGAAATCATGTTCAACATATTTGTATGGTGGCATGATGTATGCTTATGCTAATTGAGAGGCAGAAAGCCAAAGTGTTTGAGACCTGTATTATACTTGGAGATTAGTGAACCATAATTGTTGTGCAGGGGCTTCCAAGTCAGGCTTCAAAATGTGCTGCTTTACATCCCCCATCTCTTTTCCTCTTTCTGTCTTTCTGTCTGCCATGCCCCCCACTTCTATCTCCTCATGTGTCTCCCCCCCTCCACCTATCCTCGACCTGGTTCTTGATCCCTACACTCGGAGCAGATACTTCTGGTGGGATTAATATTTCTCCCACTTTGATGCGAGAACTGTGTTTCACAAAAGACAGAGTTAGGATGAGGGGGCGATGGGCAGAGAAAGGATAAGACAGAGGGAATGAAAGAAAGAGAGGGATAAAGAGACGGAGAAAACGGGAAGTGAAAAGGTGGCAGAGATGTGAGGGATCCTCACTTGGCAGCCAGATGTATAATCTCGTAGTGCGAGTGTGTGCGTGTGTGTGAGCAGTTGTGTGTGATTTTGCACATGACTGGTTGTACATCAGTCTGTGTGTGTGTGTGTGTGGAGGGGGGGGGCTGTTGGCAGTTACCCGGTGCCCCCACCCCAGGCTGTGTTTGCAGAGGCGTGTCGCCGTTGCTGTGGGCTAGCGGAGGTCAACAAGGGGGTACAGGCCAGGCTGCTGTTCCTCATTGGCTCCCAGGCAGAGGCTCTGGCCTTGCCCATTAAGCCAATCACTCACAGCCAGCTGACCCCTGACAGCCTATCAGCTTACTTGGCCTGGAGGCTGAGAGCAAATAGACAAAGGCAGAGGCGTCGGGGAGGGTTATGTTATTGGAAGAGAGCTTGGAAAGAGATGGAGTGAGGGAGGGAGAGAGAGGAGTAGAATGAGCAAGACTGTTTAGCATGGTTTCAGCTGAGGAGCCAAAGGTGAGAGCAAGTGGTGGGCGAGAGCGCCCTTAATCTGTGGCTGGCGAGGGCACCAGGAGCCTCGGTACAATAATTACATTAGAGTCAAATGGATCCCTGTATCTGAAAGCAACACATTTATGCCCTGCAGGAGAATCCCTGGCTAATTGTAATCCACCAAGACGGAGCTAACGCAAGAAGTGCCTACCTTTAAAGTGAAGAGGTTTAGGAGAATGCTTTTGTATGAATTATTGTGTGTATTAAGTGCATGTGTGTGTGCCTTGTTTTACGGAATTTATATGTCTAATGGTTACACAAATAAGAAGCATCTTGAAGGAAAATATGAGCATTGTTTCAATGCGAATGTATTCATCACGAGTGTGAATATCTGTGCACTCCAGTATGTATTCTTGTATTTACGTGCGTTGTGGCTCTTGGCTGCAGTGTATGAAGGCAACATTGCTTTTAGCATCGCTTGAGGGATAGGTGGATGGTGGAATGGCAGGATGGAGAGATAGACTACAGGAGGATGGATGGATGGAATGAGAGGAGGGGGGTTAGTATATCTAGTGAGCAGAGCCAGGCGCAGCCGGAGGGGAGGAGAGGTTGATCTGTTTAGTGTCCGTCTCCTGCCAGCTTTCACTGGTCATTAAAAGTAGGCTGTTATCAGACAGTGCAGGGAGGACTACCCAACCAGCCAGCACAGTGCTGCGTCTTCAGGTAACAGCTCCTTATCTGTTTGCTGATTGCCTTCACGCTCCCAATCCGTCTGACGTTGGCGTCTCAATCAGTCTTTAAATAATCTGCCTCCTCACGGAGCCGCAGCGCAAGGAGGTCCGCCTCCATACCTCCATCTCTCTCTCTCTCTCTCTCTCTCTCTCTCTCTCTCTCTCTCTCTCTCTCTCTCTGTCTTTCTCTCTCTCTCTCTTGCTCTCTATCTTTTCCTTTCCTTGTTATGTACGAGTTGATGCTGAATATTAATGCGGGAAAGCATTCTGTCTCACACACTTAGAGGAAATAAACAAACAAGACTCTAAATCTGCCTGGGTGTGCTGTGCTCCCTCGGAGCATGTGTACCGTGCACAGCCCAATCCCACAGATCTGAACGCTCGGCTTTGAGCTAAAGAGCCAGCAATTCACACAGCAGTGCTGACATTACATTCTGGGCCTTGCCTTCTGAGAGGTTACTAACAAATGCAGAGTAACATTCTGAATAAAAAGAATTATTAGAAGTTATTTGTTTAACAAGTCTTTTTTTTAATAGTAGCTTCTTATTGTTTAGAAAGGATGAATGTCATTTTTTTTCCTTTCTCTTAATTTTAAAATGAATTAATCACAGTATGTTCCTTACACCAATCTAAACATTGTAATGTACATATTTGAAAAATTAATGAGCTGGAAAGGAAAAAGTAAATTGCATGGCTTCATTCTTGGCTTGGAGCCATTGTATGACTGAAGAGAGAAAATCAACTTTTACCTCGAAGTTGTTGGAGTTGTTTAGCGCAACTCTAGGGCAGCGCTAAGTTGAGCTGGCAAGTCCCGCTGCCAACAGCATGGCTGACATGCTACACCAAGCCTCCCACTCACCTCCCACCCCAGGCCCACAGTACAGGACCACTACCGCTGTCAACTCTACAGTAGTTATCTCTCCTACACTCAGAGAGGGAGGAGAAGCAAGTTAGAGGTAGAGATGCAGTGAGGGATAAGTTATTCAGCAACTAAAACAACTGTAAAGTGGGAATGAAGGGAAGAGTGAGATAATGAGGGAGCGAGTGAGTGAGTGGGTGAGTGAGCTACGAGCAAGAATTCACATTCGACTTTTCTTTATTTTGACTTTATAAATGCAAATGACTTCCCCAGCTTAATACTGCATATTGTTAATCTGTCGATTTTTATATTATCCTGTTTGACTTCCAACCACTGCTACAAATATTACCTTTGTTTTTCTTTTCAGCATGTTTATTATGCGAACTCATCAGTTAAAGGCTATGGAGAAAAAGTGGTATGAAAGCTGACTGGGTGAGACTGACTGTAAGAAAGCACTCCCTTGTTTCTTCACCAGTTTAGAGATGTCTCCTTCTGCCTCTAAGTTCTCCTATCATTACGAGCTGATTTTTTAAGGCAGGACTTAGGTTCACTGGGGAAAAAAGGCATTACCATTTCCATACATTCAAATCTCAACCATTAGGAACATAGAAGAATGTGATTCCAAATGACCCTGCATGCTTTCCCTAACTCCCCTTGTTTTAAAAAAATAATGATGCTGCAGTAACAAACAGACCTTCTATACATTTAACATATATATATATATAGATATATATATAGTTTTTTTTTTAAAGTACAATACGGATCTTTTTTTTTTGTTTTTTTTAATGTCAGTATTTCTGAAACTAGTATTAACAAGTATAACTATGGAAAAAAGATCCGTATTGTACTTTCCAAATATAATGGTCACTTTTCTGTGTACTTTGGACTCGAGTTGCTATAGTATCTCTTTACCAGGTGCTGCTGTGTCAAAAAGCAAGTGAGACATCAAAGAAATGTGCCCAGTATTTTCCCCTAGAGGTTACCACAGAGACAAATGTGATGAAAAGGTGCTACACTTGTCTGTCAGATGGGAATAAATTTAGCTATTTCTGGATCAGAAGGAATTCTAGTGTGATGGTTTATGTCAGAGGCCTGCATTGCTGTGATCCTAAGTTTAAGTTTTGGGACAGTAGGTCAGTAGGTTTTTAATGTAGGAGTTTTTGTAATACTTTCTATGATGCCCATGTCTACAATGCAATATAAACATACTTGCATTATACAATGTGTTATAACCTGCATGGCACTGTATAATTACAGTGAATACACTGACAAATACAAATGTATAATGTGACACATTGTAAAGAATTTTACATTTTCTTATAAGGTGTATAGCATAATAATTTATGATTGGCCCATCCCTCACTGACATTTTTTATGCTTTGTATAATTTATGATTTTGGATTGTAGACTGTAACTGTAACTATTTTTTTGGAGGGTTACAGAGTATTATAATTCTCTTCAATTGTAATACAGTTTAATTACTTAACTTAAAGCACCCAAGGACCACTTAGAATAGCATATAACAACATAATAATGTATTATTACAGTGATTATAATGTATTAAAAAATATTCCATTAACTACAATAATGATAAAAACATTTATAGCTATAATTATTCAGTGTTATGAGCATAATATAACCCATTATAAGTATGAATATAATGCATTATCGTCATGGGCATTATAGAGTTACCTTTGTTGTTAGTATTAGTTTATACATACAGCACTAGTTTGTACAAGCAGACAGGTTTAATGATCGTGTGTTGGTCTTACTCATTCTAATGCTAGTAGCAGTAATGTTTCAGTTGGAGGGCTGTGAAAGCATTAAGTCAGAGATGTTACGTATTGATTTGATGTTTAAGCTTAAGATTAGAAGTGAATCAATGAATCCCTTTACAGAAACGAAATATACAACATTTTGACAGCTATTTAGTCATTTGAGTGCATTTTCAAGCAAATATGTGGAGAAAAATATCACTAGTTCTGGCTTTTTTAATATGTACAGGTTTTCTCAGTTTCCAGTGGAAGTAAACTGAATATCTCAAAGTTTTGGACTTTGGGAAACTGATTAACTTTCACTATTTTATGACAATTCATTGACCAAACTTTTTATGTAAAATATTTTCTTAACATGCCCATTCATAAGTATTAATACTAAAGTAACTGCTATGATGTTGGTTACCCCCTTCTCAGTTATTTGACTCCCATCATATTTCTTAAAGTAGGCTCCCCTGCTCTATGATTCCACCTTTTTCACTTCACCTCACCTCATTTTAAACAGTCTGAAACAGTAAGTGTAATTGTGTTAGCAAGTGTTAAGTTTCAGATTAGGCTATCAATGATTGAGAAATACCAAAACACTTTGTTATAGTATTTTGGTCAGTGGACAGTGATGGAGAGGTATTTGTTTCAGCAGCTCCAGTAGATGGTGTAATAGCGACTGTACGTATTGACTGTACTCATACCTCAGAGTGAGTCAGATAAATGAACGTTCCTCCTCCGTCACCACTTCACTGCTGATGTCATATGGGATTTTAGACTGTAGGTGACAACCAAGTAATAACTCCTCTATCTCTCCACCTCCATCTCTCTCTTTTCTTTTCCTCGCTCGCTCGCTCTCCTCCACCTCTACCTAGAAAGCATACTTCCATTCCTCAGTTATCTGTCTCTCTCTGTCTGCCTCTCCGGTCCCTCTCTGTCTCTCCTTCCTCGCCCCTGCTCTCATCCATGTGATGTGTGATATGTATCATTGGTTAAGACTACTCCAGGCCGGCATGTTGACATTCCCCCGTGCCTCTTCATCTCTCCCCGCAGAGCTGAGTGCTGTTGAGTTGTGTTGATTAATGATATTGATCGCTCCACACACTGCTTGACTTTCAGTGAACGAGGGAGAGAGAGACAGAGCCAAAGAGTGAGAGAGAGAAATTGGAAGAAAAAAAATAACTCTCTCACTCTCGATACAGTATTTTTTTCCCCACAATCTCTGTTTCCATGGAAACCATACCATAGAGAAAGAGACAGAGTGAGTATGGATGCATAGGAAAGGAGAGAAAAAACACAACAGGCTTGGTTTACAGGTGATGAGGGTGCATGTAAGTTCACTTATCTGTGGCTGTCTGCTGCCAGTTGGATGTTTGTCTGCAGCGAACGATGAGGAAAAGCGTGCAGGTGTCGTCAGCATATGCGACAACGCATCAATGGGACTAAAAGCAGGATGTCAATATCCTCTCAGGATGGCCTCCTTGACACCTGATAAGTTGTGTCAATAGCAATGAGGAAGTGTCAATACCTTTTTAGGGGTGGAGGATCTCACTCTGATAGAGTTAGTCACATGGATAGATGATGTAGAGGAGGAGAATTAAATGCCCAGGAGAAATTTACTGACTCTGTACCACCAGTAAGCTCTATCTGATGGGAATAATTTTAATGTTTCTAGTACGGCTGCGCGATATGGCAAAAAATGTTATCACGATAAAATTTGCATATCAGTCGATATAGATAACTGTTGTGCTAAAATATTCAAATCATTATTCATCATTTTTTCAGGTATTAAGGCTGTTTTTGATTGTTGATTGAAGGTTAAAGGAACTAGAGGGTTAATTGTGGTTTAAACTACTATTTATTGTCAGAATGTGACAATCTTTTGTCAAACCGCAGATCATTTCTCAAATTAGAGGTAGATTCAAAACAATTATAAAAATAATGTTAATAAAAGAAACAATAAATAGACAAAGAAATCACAATTCTGGTCAGCAGCATGTCAAACTCTTTGTGCAGATGGTTTAAAACATTTTGAGTGTTTAACTTACAGTGTTAACATAACATACATACGAAGCATAAGTCTCATTTGTGGTCAGTATTTCTGTAAAAGTTTTACACCCACAGTATTAAGTTATGCCATTTCTCAATCAAAACAATAACAAATGACAGATGTTGACAACATGAAGTAGCGTGGGATCATGTTAGGGCTGTGTGATATGGATGAAATCAAATATGATATTTTTGACCAAAATATCTCAGAATTGATAATGCAAATTATATTGTAGAGTTGACTATTGGTGCTTCCACAAAATATTTACGCAATGAGATTTTTGATAAATTATCATCAGTAATTTGGATGCAATGACTAAGTGGGTAAGGGCAAATAATAGAGCAGCTAGAACTTTCTGGTAAGTTCTGAAAATTACACTCACATAACTGCAGCCTTAAAAACCAGGAAAAGACAACACTTTTGATATTACGATATCCAGAATCTAAGACAATATCTAGTCTCATATCACAAAACTGATAAAATAGCAACATATTGCCCAGCCCTAGTTTTTAGTCATCATTAGTGAGATCATTAATGGTATCATCCATGTGGCCAGTTAAAGGTTATTTGTGATATGGCATGAGATGCTAGCAAGGGGGATTTCCACCATGTTGCTAACTAATGGAGCTTCCTCTCTCCCAGGACACATGGGGAGAGTCATACCACAACTATGGTGGGGTTTGCAGGCTCCCATGGAAGTTTAAATCCCAGGGAAATGTACTAAAGCACTGGTATGAAGTTTGTGTGTGTGTGTGTGTGTGTGTGTGTGTGTGTGTTTATGATGGTGTGTCAGCGCAAGACAGGATGCGGAGTGTGTGAACCAGAGTCTGTCCCACTGAATCAGCTGGCCTACAGGAAGAGGGGAAACATAAGTAAGAGAGGATATTTGAGTATGCAACATTTCGTCACCGTTCTGTGTGACTATGTTTTTTCTCTGTGTGGGGGGTAATGGAAAAAGCGATCTGAGGTGCGCACTTTTCCTCACATACCCACAGGCATTCCCACGCATAAGTACACAAACACAAGCAAGCGCCCACCTTCGTTCTGCTGAGTTGAGTGTAATGGAGCAGGGCATAACCTTCCTGAGGTGTGTCACCAGAGCCATGGTGCCTTCAACACCACTCTAAAACAGAAACAGGAAAAGGTGACAGTGACGCCATGCAATCACATGCCCCCACAAACACTGCTGTTAAAATTCATGAAACTGCTCATTTTATTTAGTATGCACACCTCACAGTGTGTGTATAAGATCAATTCCGCACATGTTCATGTTCTTGCATGTTTTGCTCTTTTGTGAAACTGCGTGTTCTGCCTGCGTGTGTGTTCCTGGGTGTGCATGTGCTGCCCAGCCTATGTGCGCTCATGCTCTCTACTGTCTGGCCTTCTCTTGTTCTCCCAGCTGTCCTAACACTGGTCTGTGTTGACAGTAAACACAGCTGCAGGTCACAGAGGCCCCGCTCTGTTCGGACACGGGGCTCTGAAGGCCAATGGGGGAGAGAGCATACAGGGAGCATGAATGTGAGGGGAAGGGAAGGTGGAACTGCAGAGCACTGAAGGGGAAGAGGAGATGGTTAGGAAGGAGAGGAGAATCCTCTTTGGTCTAGCACGTGCCCTTTTGGTCTTGCTGAGGCTGACATGAGGAGGTGGAAAGGCAGGAGGCAGGAGGCAGAGGGCAGGAAGGCAGAGTCCGTTTGGTCAAACATGTTACTCCAAAGGCCAAGAGAATGATGAAGAGAGAGGTAGAGAAAAGCAGGAAAAGATGAGAGAACAGATATTTGATTTTCACCATCAGTTTCCACCTCTGATTAAAAAAAGGGAGGTAAAAATAAACGTAGGACATAGGGATGGATATTGAAATTAGACACTGGCTAGAGTTACATGCACACCACTCTTCCCCTATTACTCTGAATAAGACAATATTACAAATTTGATACGTTCTTATATACAGCACATTTCGTTTAAATATTCAAAATCAGGCCATTTTCCGAATTGAGCATTTTCCGAATAGGACATGGGATATGCAGGTATTATGAAGGTTTAAGGAGCAATATTGGGACGTGTATACAGCCAATTCAGAATAATCATCTCAGCTGAGCTTTTACCACACTTTGCAACTCACACCCTCTTGTCTGTTAACAGTTGGTGCTCTGTTGTTATTGTACACAAACCAAATCACCAACAGTTTGCAGGGCTGTGGGGTAGAGATGCATGCAAAATAAAATCCCACATTTCTGGTCGGAAAGAGAAGCACACATGCTTTTAAACTTTATGAAAGACTTGGATATCAACAGGTTTTTGTCTATGCATCAATATCGCAACAAGTTTGCCACGTGTAGGAAACTCCTATGACAAGTGGCTCCAGTTGTTCTACTTTTTCGTATTTTGACGTAATAAAGAGTATGTTATGACACGTTATTCAGAGTATGCACAGCTGCATGTAAATGGGAGTGTTGGTGGAATATTTATATTCATTAGACATGTATACATTTGGTTTGTATATTGTCTTTGTCGAAATATGGGCAAAATCTGGACTATTTTGTGCATGTAAACATACTCACTGAAATGCCGTCTGCATCCTGGAGGTCAGCACAAAAACACAGCTAATAAGAGCAGACACTAAGTGATCTCTACCCAAATGTCTCATTAAATCTCAATGCCATCAGACATCTACTTTTTGGAGACTTTCTCCATAATTGTAGATTTGATGCATCTTTATGGATACATGGATCAATACATTACGATAAATCATCTATGACTAAATGTTTTTAACAGATGACATTAGCATTGCTTACAGACACTCTACTATTAGAGTTCCATGACCTTTCAGTGCATGATTGATAGATTGTCTGACCCTGTCTACATGTCATGGCCCTGGCTGTAAGAGACACGTTGTTTTGGTAACCCACCTATCTCTATGTATACACTCCCCTATGAGGGTCCTGGCAGAGGGAAGAGGCGAAGACACAAACACACTCAAACACCCACATACTCCATTCTCATCCGCACACATCAGCACAAGCATGCACACCCACATACACCAGCACCGAAAAACCCCCATTTGACATGTTCCTTTCCGGCCCCTAAGGACAGATCAGGCACAGCTGTGACTTGGGAGGTCACAAGGCTCGGAGGGGTCAGACTGAGCAGACTCTGAGAGAGCCCAACGCAGGGTCACAGGTCACTCCCAGCAGCCCTGGCGGTGTGAAAGGTCATGGGTCATAGTCTCACCACGATGCGTCGGCAGGGTAGGGTTTCAAAAGGCGGCTGGGGCCAGTGAGAGGCACAGATTTATAGATACTGAGCCGAGCCCCGGTCCTCAGCCCGAGGTAATTACACAGAATATGAGCATGCCCGTTGAGGCTTGGCCGCCATATTTCATTTCCACCCTGAGCCCCTGTAGACTGAAATAATACATGAGATAGCCAGGGAGAGACGAGAGGCGAGACCAGGGGGCAGAGCGGCAGAGAAAGGAAGATCCATTGATGCAAGGGAAGAAGAGATGGAAAGTGACGGATAGAGAGAGAAAGGTAAAGAAAATGAGAGGGAAAGAGTGTGAGAGTGAATAAGCAAGTTAAAGAGTCAAGAGTTAGAGAAAGAGTGAGCGCGAGAACCGAGTAGAAGCAAAGGCAAAGGGTCATATTTGTTACTAAACAAAACTCCATTCTTAGCAACAAGACCTTTGACGTCAAATTCCAGTAAGACAGGGAGAAGGTCACAGGGATCATCCCCGGGGAACGCCGGGAGCCGGAATGACACGAAGCATGGACAGCAGGGAGTGACAGCCTCGCGAGAGGAGAGGAGCATAGGAACAGATGGAGCGAGGGAGGGGAGTGAAAGAAAAGAAGAGCCCAGAAATTAGATTAGTTTAGAAAGTGAAGTTGCAATGCAGAGGGCTTGATATCCTGCTCGGAGCAGTTTCCCGTGAGAACCTGATCGGGCCACCGTGGGCTCAGCGAGACAGTTCAAACATATTTACCCCTTGTTGGAAGGTACAAATTAAATTAGGCTCTTCCACAAAGAGGAGATGCTTTCCCCTTCTGTTCTGATGTCATGGTAGTGGGGCGGTATAGAGTGGGGGTCCGCCCTCTCTGGCCTGCATGCATTTATCTTAGAGGCCATTCATCTTCCAATAAGCCCCCCCCACCCGCACCCACCGAACCCTTCTCTGTTTTCTAGATCCTTCTGTGCTTTTTGCTAAACATTGTATCAAAGTCCTTCTCTGTCTAGTTACCAGCACACATACACAAGGGACTAAATTCAAGAACAGGTCACAGCACTGACTCTATCATCCCTTGTTCAGTCCCTCTCTCTCTCTCTGTCCCCCGTCTTGCCTCCCCCTTCATCTTATCCTGTATAATTTGAAAAGAGTACATTCTGTGGAACAATTGGGAGTGCCCATCCTTTTGTTCCTGCCTTAACAATGCCATAGCAGGTTTCATTGGAGATCATTACAGTAATTGCTTCATAATTGCATCGACTTAAGCCTTGGCTTCGGCCCATTCTCTGAGTACATCCAGGCCCTGTCACTGACTCACAGCAGTGTGTGACCTTAGACCAGGAACTGGGAAGGTCGCTGTCACTTAGCCTTTGGCCAACCTGGCAGCACTACAGCATTCCTGCACAAGGGAAAAAAAATATTTCCCCTTTCCCCTGCCTCTGTTTTTATACTACTTTTATACTTTTTCTCTCTCTTTCTCTCTTCCTGCTTGTTACTGTTTCTTCCCTTTAAAAAAAAAAAAAAAAATCTCATTGCTCCCTCCCTTGCTCTGTTTCTATCTTGCGTTGGCGGATCATAAATGTTTCCAGATAATATTCTGAAGGACAGTACAGGGAGGCCTTCACCCTCAACCCTCTGGTCCTGTATTTATAGAAAGCAGCATCTGCTTCCAATGCTGCTGATTTTTTTCGGAAAAGGAGAAAGAAAAGAGAGTGTTCGATGACTCAACCAAGCATTTCAATGAAGCTTCATGCAGAATGCTTCAGGAGTTAGAAAACTTGTTGAATTTTATGAATAAGCTCCATCAGGTTTTTGTGTCATATGCCTCATCACACATGTGTGCACACACTACGTTCACACTTAAAGCAGCCCCTCGACCTTTTTCTCAGCGCATATCTTGCCCTAACTTAACTCTCCCTTAGAGACAAACTAAACCACTACAGTGACACTCCGACAGAAAAAAAAATCCTTGAGAGTTGACACAGACGCACAATAAATCAATCCATTATTTACGAGTGAACTCATTCAGAAAGGAAGCATATGTAATCTACTCATCCATGCTGAGAGGATGCTGAGCGAGAGAGGAGGAGAGGAAGAGAAGGAGTGGGGTGTGTTCAGGGACGAGGCAGGCGGCCAGCTGAGAACGAATTCTGTTTCTGTTCCTAACTCCCTAAAGAGAGGTGGGAACCAGTAAACAAACAACCCGAGTGAGAAAGTGTTTCCTTCTTTAATGACAAAGGGAGAGGCTGAGAGAGAAAGGCAGGGAAGCACTGCTACGTGTTGGCCCAGTGTGTCAGCTGTCAGCCTTTCTGTGTGTATGTGTGTGTGCGTGCCCTCTGCCCTGTTCGTATGCAGGCCAGCGGCCTACACAAAGGAGCAGAGGGGGCATACACACAGATGGGTAAACAAAGCCATTGTTTACTGTTTTGTTTTTTATTATGTTGGGAGAGATTAGCAGTTATTGATTTTTCTCAGTCAGGGCCAGGAAGAGAGGAGGCAAGTGGTAAACGTTCCCATCAGTCGCCCTCCACACACACACACTCACCCTCAGAAATGCACTCACACAGAGTCTCGCCCCTCCACCGTACCCCACCACCATTGAGTCTGTCACGCCCCTGTCAGTTTCTATCACAGTGTGTCTACCTGAAGTATGGAGATGAGGCCTTTGTGGTCCCCTGTTCCAGCCTGGATGCCCATTCTTTTGGGCTCAGGTCTATTATGGCCTGAGCTCGGGGCGGGTCTCCAGCACTCCACGCATACACATACACACAAACACACACAGCTCTCCTGGGGTCATAGCCTTTCAACCTCAGGGGCTCGACTTCTGCCACCACAGCCTGACAAATCACCCCACGACACACAAAAAAAGCGCCAGAGCCCCAGCGTGAGAGGGGCCCGGTTCCAAGCAGCTCCTCCAATCTCCGCTCTGTTACAAGCAACGCCAGTGAGCTGCTATTACCCTACTCCCACTGGATTTGGACAAAGGGGAGGAAAGAAGATGAGGGGAAGGAAAGTGGAAAAAAAGAGAGAGAAGGCCAAAAGGGAGAGATGGGAAGGGAGAAAGAGATGGAAGGAAGAAAGAGACATTTAGGTTCTTTCATTCGGTGGACTATGATAAATGGCCTGGCCTTTAGCTTGTCTCTGCTCCCCCAGCGCTCTCTCTGGGCCTCCCCTGACAAGAGGGTCTTTGAGGGAGAACGGACCCCACAAATATTGCTCTTTGTCCCAGACAGAGCACAGCCAAGACCCCAATGCTCCGACTTTAATCAAGTAAAACCAGCAAAGCAAGGGTCTGCTTTTATGTGCAAGAGTCAATCACTTTGCGTGTGTGTGCGTATATACTACTAAGCACTGTGTGTGTGAGCGAAGAAGAGACAGAAAAGAGACAGGAGGGGGAGAAGTCTAGGAGGACTGAAGAAAAAGTCAGCACACTACATTACACTGGCACGTCTCCCCATTACTCCTTTAAAGACATTCAGAGCTTTGCCTTAGGGGTACGTGGGTAGATTTGGGGGAAGGCTGAATTCAGACACACCCCAAAGGCACATTACAAACTGACTCAGCGATCAAAACAACTTGTGAAGTTCACCTCTAACAAGGGGAGGTCTTAGCGAGACAAAAGTGTCTGAAAAAAAAAACCCACTTTTTCATACTTAATGTTAAATTAAGTGCACATCTGTTTCACAAAACTACACTTGTTAATTATCGATCTCAGTAGGCAGCATTCAGCTTTACAGCAGTTCAGCTGCAAACGTGTTTTAATGCATTTCCATGCTTATGTTTACTGTGACTATGTGGCCGACTAATAATTACACAGTGTATCAGGTGCATCGCAATAACCCCACAAAGGCAAATTATCCCATTCAGAGAGTTACAATCAAGATAATGGCTCGTAAAAGCTGATTAGCAAGGTTGACAAAAAATGTCTAAAAAGGCAAGAGTGAACGCCCTTAGTGTCATAGATTGAAGTTTATGGTGGATTAATTGTTTATGAGGAAGGCCTACTGGCACAAAGGGTGTACACTCTGTAAAATTAATGCTCAGGCCTTGCAGAGAGGGAAACTGGGTAAAGCAGTAAAGCAGTTCTTATCCTCACAACAGTGGTGTGATAGTACTGTATGGGTGTGTTGCAGTGTCTGTAATGGCATGTTCAGAAGATTGTGTAAAAAAGAGTTTGTGTGTCAAATCGAGTGTTTTGGGGGTTGTATGGAGTTGTGGGTGGAAAGTGGAGGTTATGGAGCTTTTTTTGCCTTTTGTCAACCCTTAACATTAATTTCTAAGCCCTCCTTTGCCTTTTACACTTCCTCTTCCTTCGATGTCACAGTTGCCTAGTGTCTTCCTTTTGCCTACGGCCATTCTGGAGAGATGGATCAGGGTTTAAACTTTGATCACCTCCTTGGTTATTGATTCAAAGCAGCACATACAGTGTTTTGTACTGTGTGTTTGTGCACACACACAGACACACACACAGGCATTTCCGTTTGCACATGAATAGGTTCAGTGTGTGCATTTTCATACACACATCCACGTGTGTGTGGTGAGGGCAAACCTCAGTGCCACACAGTGCCACGGTGCCATAATCCCCGCCCTTGCCCAGTGGCCCAGATTAAATCCAGGCTTTGATCCACCCCCTAATCTGAGTTTACAGGCTCTGGGCTGAGGGTGGGTGCTCTACTCTGCCTGCCAGCTAGATTCTGCTTGCTTCTTTCCTTCCTCCCCTTGTCTGTCTGCTTCCTTGCTGCCCCCCCACTGAGGAGCTGGCAATTGAAATCAGCTTTAGAGTTGCTTAATACAGAAGCGGGCTGAATTAGGCCCTTTAATGCCTGTCATGGTCGAAGATTATATCAATGGCTCTTTTTGTCACAGCTACATTGGTGTCAATGGAGAAGCAGCAAGACTTCCAGAACGAGACAAAAGATACATTTTTAGATTCAGTTGTAGTTTATCTTGTCTCTCCCTGCACTCAAAACATGCTCGCACATGCATCTGTAAGGCGGCGCACACGTACGACACACACACACAAACATACGAACAAATAAAGAACCCAACATGTGTTGCTTGTTTGAGTGAAACGTGCTTTGCTGGGGTATCGAGTGATGCACATTTTGTGATTGTAAAATCAACTTCAGTGGCAGCCTCTTTTGAAGTGGAGTGTGGTTCATTCGTTCAGGGTCAAACACATACATAGTCTCAATTGGAAACAAAAGCAGGAGTCTTGGCTGCGCTTAAATGCTACAGTGAGTTTGATTTACTGCCCATCTGCAACTGCACAAACACTCTTTGACTAGGCCGGGACAAAATGAATAAGAGAGCAAGAGACTGTGCTGTCGTTAACCAATTTACCAGTTTATATAAACAAGCCCATGGGTGATTAGAACAGGGTCTTCCTAAAGTAATAGTTTACAACACAGCACATTAAAAATAATTAGCCCTAACACAATGAAGTTGGAGGAATTTCAGAGCCGCAAGACTGGGCTGAGTTAGTGCATTAGGCCTCACGCTTGCTTGATGTACTGCTCTGTTGTTAGCTGCAAACACATGGGGTTAACCAAGCTCAGAAAATGTCCACACTTACAGAGATAATTGACAGAATGACAGTATTACATGCATTGTTACACAGTGTGGTGCAATTACATGTTGTTGTGGCATCTGAGGAAGCAAATAAAATGTGGGAGTATGCAATATATTAGCTGATGATATACTTTTAAAGTAGCGTGGTACACTTACCCACACACACTGTTGCACAGTTCATCTCAGCAGAGTAAAGAAGGTCACATTTCCTCACCTGGCGTGAAATTAGTTCTCCTTGTTTGTGTTGAATTTAATGAAAATGGACACAGCGGAGAGGGAGGGAGGGAGGGAGGGGAGCTGGGAGAGGTAGAAAACAACATGTGAAAACAAGTCAAGGTTTATTTCAGAAAATATCTTTTGCACTTGTTCTAACCAAAGTAAGTCCACTGCTCAGTGAAGAGAACACTGCGCACCACAGTGTTTCTCTAGCATCAGTCTGACACACTCCTCATGTCAGTGCTGAGCTTTAAACACCACTCTTACTTTTCCCTCTGCTCCTCCAAATACAACCACATCCCACACATGTACACTTCAGTATGGAACACAGACAGGTGCAGGAACAAGCTGACTGACCAACACACACACACACACACACACACACACACGCACACAGCACTCTGCTCTACTCTTTTCAGTCAGATGTGAGTCTAATTCAGCCCCAGGGGATGGGAACATAGCAGTAGTAATACCTGAAACACTCCGCTTCTCATTTCCTGGTAGTTTGGAAATCTCCCCCACCTGCCGACTGGAGTACAAGCACACACACAAAGTAAAAGGCATGCACTGATAAACACGGCCCTTTGAAAATGAGGGCTGTCATCTACAGTACCGCTGGAAAGCTCAGGCAGTCATGAGTTATTTGTCTTGCTTATTGGCAGAGGTTGACCAATTAACGCCCCAGTGCTAGGTCCAGATCACTGGCTCTCTGCATGGTGGTGGAGTGTGAAATGTGCCATAAATCCAGGGCACGGCCCACAGCACATAAGGGTGGCAGAAAGGCCTGGCAGCGGGTTTCTCTCACTTGGGTGAATGGCAAAGCAGGGTTCACAGGGCCCGGATGGCTGATCCAATTAAGTGCTGCCTCCCGATATTCATTGCTTTCTACCAGAGGCTGCATGTTCAAATGATAAACAACACTGTTTTTTACAGCATGATACAATATGATTTCTCAAAGGATGAGTTACTATCAAGAGTGGAAAAAATACAAACATTTTAGTTACAGTTTTGCCTCTTAAAGTCCTCAGAGAGAACAGTTTGATTTCTCTACCCGGTGTGACGTCTTGTGTGAGTGACGAGCCTTAGATCCTTGAATGTCTCAGACAAGTGTCCCTAAACAATCACTTACTAGGTATCTGACGCAGGTCAAGGGGTTGCTGGCCCCTCTTGTTGCTCCCTGATAAGACAATCATTTGGATTATCTACAGGTAGGTGCAGAATGGAGAGTTCAAAAGGTTAAAGAGGAGTGAAAGGTCACTCAGAGGGAAAGTAGACAGACTTTTGTATGGATTGCTATTTTGTGTTATGTTGCTTTCTGTTGATACTTTTTTTTTTTTTTGGTATAATCTTGGCTTATATTGTCTGCCTTTTTGACAACAAAATGGGACATAAACGAGGTCTTTAGTATTGATGTCGTACCAGTTAGTGTGGTCATCCACCGATTGACATGTCAGCTGCTCACCCTTGACCTAGATCACAACAGTTATATGACCTCCAAGCCTGTTTAAGAGCAGATAGATCATGGTCTAATAAGCTGGGCATCTCCCCAACTTACATGACAGTAAAAATAGGGGGCCTAGACTCTCCCCACTAACACCTCTAAGCATCCCATCATTGACACTTAGTAATATGACTCTGAATGAGAATGTGTCAGTCTGTCCAAAAGGACTCTGAGGGGTGTGAAGGTTGTCTATAATGCCAACAGCACCTCATATTAAGCCACGCCTCTGAACTTGGCTGACTGGTGGGGGTCTTTTAGAGAGGTTTGACCTGAGGTTCCCTCCTCTTCCTCCTCCTTTCACTGGAATAAGAATTGTGTCTAAATGACTTGGCATGGAAAGGATGTAAATGAACGCTGGGGGTTGTTGTGCTCACATCCAGCCAAGGTCAGGCATCCAGCTGTCAGCTCATGTTTGGGACTAATCGTTTATGTGCCTCTACCACTCTGCGCCCGTTCCCTCATTCTCTCTGTGTCTGTCACACACCTCTCCTTCTCTCTTTAATTCAATGTCCTACCTTTTATCACTACACTCTTTTTTTTTGCATCTGTCCTATGCATCCTTCACATTTCACGTCCTTTTATTCAATCCTCTCACCAAAGACACTAGTGACACCGTGTCATTACCTCTGTTATCCCTTGGCTAATGACTTGTGCTACAAGATGGGGGTGGTTTAGAAGTATGATGTTGTGGTCACCTTGGAATAACTCCTGACATGTTAACATGTGTAAGAGAGACACTTACATATAATGCAACAAAAAAATGTTGTCTAACAGAGGTATGCCAAGAAACAGATTTACATCCAATAGTAGATGTTTTTGTCTGTGAAAAATATTAATTAATGGCTCTCTGTTATTTAAAAAAAAGGCACACACAAAGAACACTCCATACTTTATCATATCGCTCAGATCATTTCCATGACCTCCCATCTTGGCCTTAGACCACCACTACCACGGCCATGGCCGCCGTCTTTCCGCGTAAAAATGTGGCAGGTTGCAGAGTTCAAGTCCTTCGAAATGTGAATCGAAACAGCTGCCCCTAATCACTAGCACAAGCTGGGCTTAAGGGCCTCTCAGTTTCACCTCTCATCTGCCTGGAATTTTGAATTTCCTGAGTGGAGATCAAATGGCAGCCCGAGTCAGTGAGACCTTTGATATATGGACACCCATCTCGCGAGGGCCTTCTGCAATGGGATTTACGCTTGACAACACACTCGGTGTCACCTCCGCTCCCGGCGGACGCTCTGCGACCCCTGGAAACATTGGGCCCCTTTGACGGGACAGCAGAGCCCCCCCCCTAAACCCCCCTGGAGTGCCCAGCAGTTATTTATTAAATTTGTTGTGCCCACTGTGGTATGGTTTCAGAAGGCCACTTAGTTTTGGATTGCACTCTGGATTTTTCAATTATGTGGTTCATTTCACCTGCTTGTGTTCCTTTACCCCCCAGGATCAAGGGCACGAGAGATCACATTTAATTATTTCAAAACAAGAAGTCTCAACCAGATCCCGCAGATCCATAACATCATGCTGCCCTGTCTATTGCTCCATCACCACTACTTTAAATAAGCAGTATTTGGTCTGTTTAAAAACAGAAACTGAGAATATCCTTCCTCCGCCTGCGATCACCACATTACACATGTCAATAAGGAAATTTGTCGACCTATCAGGAGGGTAAATAAAAGGGCAGAATATGGGATTTCCAGAATTCCCCGCTTGTTGGGTCTCATATGGAGCACATTAGTGGCTACTTTGATTGACAGGTGCTCCTGTGTGTAGCCAGAGGGAGAGGCAAAAAGAAATAGGAGATGATTATATCCCAGGTAATAAGTGTGGTCTGTCCACAGCAGGCATGAAGATGCTATCTGGAGTGGCTGTGGCCTATGGATTAGAGGATGTTAGTGGGTCAGCTACTCCATTGAACTGCATCTGTGTGCGTTCACACAGTCTTTTTTTTTGTGCATGTGGATATATGCATCAATGCATGTGTGTGGCAGAGATCCTACGGATTTTTCTTCCATAGACATATTTTTAAATGTCAAAAATAACAGCACTAAAGGCTCCCTCCTTTGTCACCATTAAATTTGCAGCCATTGTCATCTGGAATGACATACACAGACTCTCAAAGAAACACCTGTTATGGATAGATAGGTTCAAATGTTATGGTGGTGGTTTTGCTAACTGTGAGTTCACCTGAGCCTTTTCTCACTCATGCAGGTGTGATGTTAATATATATCTGTGAAGTTGTAATGCTCTATTAGCTTTGTGATCTTTTAAGACCTGTGTTTTTTTTTCAATATTTTCCTTCTGTTTAATACATTAACAATAAATTTGTTAATCAATTTAGTTGTCAAATGAAATAATACAAAATGCATGTCCAGCTAAATGCTAGCTCGTCGGCTCCTTCAGCTTGTGCATTGCAATTTCATTACTTTCAGTCCCTTTACTGCTCTGCTGTTGTCCATGATTCCAAACAGAAGCCCTAAATTGTAGGCTGCAGTGTGTTAATGGCATCCCAGATGGTTTTGGTAATCCATTATTTTGGATTGTGAAATAATTTAACATTAGCTTTGGATATAAATGCGTATGTTTTTTTTTTTGTTGCATTTATGTAATCGGTGACATCATTGGTGGTGTACTGGATCATGCTCTGGGCTGTGTTGTGTAGTGCAAACTGTAGGGTGACTGTTGAAGGACCTGACTATTTCTTGACCTTTTGTATCACTTGAAGCATGATTCGTTGTTTGTTTTTAAAGTATATTTCAACATCAGCAAGGTAACCGCATGGTAGCTGAAATTCTGCTCTGCAGCCGCCTCTAAACAGCATATAGTAGTGAACCAGACTGCCCATGTCCCTCGTGGTACAAAGCGAGCATGAAGAGGCAGTAAAAAAAAAAGAGATATAAAAGTTGTTTGTTTGTTTGTTTGTTTTTTAATTTTTTATATCCATGGGCTGCACAATTTTCTCAAGCTTTCATAAAGTCATGAAAGAATTGCAATTGCTTGCTTAAAAATTGGCTAATCACTCAAAATCTGTTGGTTCTACAACAAAAGGATTTGCAATGGTTATATTCTCTATTTTCTTTTGTGTCTGTCCGTTTGGTTCACCGACGCCAAATGGTGCTTTGGACAGGATGAAAATGGCTCTTTACGATGTCTTGAGTAGCTTTGTGATTTAAGAGCTTTGTTTTTGAGTCTACCGTCATTAAAATAATTCATTGCCAATGAACGTTGAAGGCTCCACAATGAATCAGCTGGCTTTTTTTTTTTTTTTTTGCATTTTTGTAAAGACCAAAAGAGGTGTGGGGTTGTGTGAGAAAATTTGTGAGCAAGACACTTTAAAAAGCTAAATGACTTCATGGTTGAAACCACAGGGGAGACAGCAATGTGGGGACCCCACTGGATTATCAGAATTTATTCTCTGCAGCGTACTTGGAGTATGTTTGTGTTCTCAGGGCGGGAAGAAGTGATAGAAATGCCATAAAGAAAATGAGGGAGAAAGCCAGGCTGTGCTTGCCATCAGAGCTTCTTGATAAACCTACGTTCTCCTCAACCTCAAAATTACATAAATCATGGTAATAAAGAGGATTGATATTAAGACAAAACTGTTTAGAGGGTGCACAGTGACCACTCCATGACCCTGGAGTGTGGGACCCCACCTGACCTCAAGACAAGGGTTCAAACGGTCAATTGCGGGTCACAGGCAGAACAGGGAGGTGTGGGTGGGGGGTGCTTAGTGTGTGAGGGTGTGCCAGAGGGTGTAGATTGTAAAGCTTGTGTATGTGTGAAGGCTACAGGGGACATAGCCTCTGATCCCTAATTAATGCTCAGGATGAATGACCTACAGGTTCCCCATTGGCAAACAGTGTTCTCTTACCACACATCTTTCCAACACACACACACACACACACACACACACACACACACACACACACACACACACACAGACTGTCCTTGACAGAAACATGCACATAGTTTCCAGCATTGCACATAGCACATGACAGTGGGTTTACATGTACCACATCCACTGACTGTCCCTACTCCTACTGTATGGCTATGTCTTTCTCACTCTTCCTCCTCTTTTATCTCTGTTATCATCCTATCTTTCTTGCCTTTTCATCCGTCTCTCCTGTCCCAGCCACCAAGCCGGCTATCTATCCTTCTAATGAGCTCCATGGACTCTTCTAAACAGTTGTCAAACAATCCTCACATAGCCATCGCTTTTACTGGGCTCATGCTAAGGCATAAACAGCAGCACCCGTGTGGCAAACTGCCGGAAGAGACACTGGAAAACACTGTGGCTTAACACTCTTAGCACTAAAATATGTCTTGGGTCAACAGAACACAAGTGGGATTGGGGTTCAGTTGAATGCAAAAGTAACTGTGAAGGCACTGACTTTAGTTGACTTTAGGCTAGTTAATCCACAAGTCCTTCTTTTAAGTAATATTATTCCTAACTGAGTCAAAAGTACACAGAAAAAGCCACAGTAATCCTCTTTTGTACCTGGCCTGCTAAATAAAAATATGTAATCATCTTATTTTCCCATCGATAAAATCACACGTGAACAGAGAATCTTAATCTTATCACATGTGGTCAATCAGAATGCGTTTGAGGTTAGGGATGGGATATACGATTTAATTGTGGATTGCAATAAAAACCTGCAAAAACAGTGATCATAAAAACACAAAACATCTTAATCCAGCATTTTATCTCAAAAGATAAGACATATCAGATAGTTTAAAAGCCTCTCTTTTTGAGATTGTTTGCTTTTCCACATAAAAGGATGCTCACTAAAAATAGGTTTGTCCAAAGCTGTGATGCCATAAAAATATTTGTTACTTTGCTATATGTACAGTTAAGTGGCTCCAGTTTGTTTTAGTGCCATTTAAAGAGTTTAGGCATATTTTGCAGATTATCAGGATAATATAGTGAATCACAATTATTTTGGTCAGGATAACTGTGACATGAAATTTTCATATTGTCCCATACCTGTTTTTGATGGATACCAATGCCAGGTATGAACTGCAATCTGTCTCAGCTGTATCTAGGCACAGACTTCTTTTTTTTCCTTCTTTCTGAATACGAGAATCTAGGTTTGAACAGAGGGCACAAACTGACAGATGTTAAGAATCATCAATCACTGAGGTGCAAGAAGGACAGAGGGAGATTTTAACCACGAGCAGTGGGTGAGAAACTATAGTGAGCTGTTCCTTGTGCTATCACCTCCCCCTAATTTTCCCAACCTCGTCCTTCTTGAGGCCAACATGTGAACATCACTCACAGTGTCTGTACAAGCCAAGCACCCAGTTCATCAGAAACACCTTCTCTGGCCCCAAACCTGACCGTTCTCTCCTGGGGTCAGGATAACAGGCTGCAGGGCTAACACACTGGATGAGAAATGGACCAGACTGCGGTGTATGTGTGTGTGTGTGTCTCTGTGTGTGTGTGTGTGTGTGTGTGTGTGTGTGTGTGTGTGTGTGTGTGTGTGTGTGTGTGTGTGTGTGTGTGTGCATGGGGTGCCTGCTCAGCTGCATTTGGAATATATGTTTCAGTGTATAATGCGTATGACTAGGCTGTCAGAGGGGGCTTGTGGAGGTTACACAAACACAGAGGAGGGTTATTTATACTTCCAGGAAATTATGGCGCTTTCTGTCAGATCTGGCCCACTCTAGCCTGATCTGGCTCGGTCTTGGTCTAGTCTTAACCTATTTCTAGCCCACACAGAGCCAGTGATACACAGAGAAGAGGAACTGTGCTAATATGGCTGTCAGTGACAACCCCAGTGGCCAAACTCTGTCAGTCTCCAGCTCTGAGCCCACCTCCACAGATGGTCCAGCAGTACTTAAGAATTCACCCCCAGGGTTTTACTACTCTGTTGTATGGAGGACTGTCACAGCACAAGGAGCATGTGGTTTAGATATGGGAACAGCATCCTCCAAGAACTCTCATGGCCCGGCACAATAAGATGTCTCCACCCCCAGTAAAAAGACAAGACAGCCGGGCATGCCCTCTTTTATGACAGCCTACAAGCTGAGGAAGTTAAAGATGCTGATACACGCTATCCATTACAGTTTTCATAACATGATTGAATAATGTTCATTTAAGCTTTTCATTTCTTTCCAGTCAGAACTTTAATTCGCTTTGTCTTACTGGCTCTGCGGTTGTATAACATGCTAATGAGACTTCATTTTCCATGTACTTAGTCAGTCAGCTAGTCAACCTGTCAGGCAACCAGCCAGTCAGAGGATGATGATTTACTGTCCTGCATCCAGAGAAAGGAAACCTGCTGTTACCTCTCGTTCAGCCGGCCACCCTTTTACACTAAATGAGGCAAAAAAGGCACAAATCAGCCTGTACTAATTTGTTTATTGCCCTCGTTCCTGCTACTGCTCCTCCTCTCTCACCCACCCTCTGAACACCCCTCCATACTCTCTCACTCTCTCTCTTTTGTAGATCTCCCAGGTAAAAAGTGAAAGTGTTAAAGGGTGTGTTAGGTAGAAAAAGGCTGCCATGTGCATTAATGCATATATAGGGAGTGGGTGTAATAAGTCCCTGAGGCATGGCACCCTTCTGAGAAAATTGAACACATCCAGTGACAGTTTTGTTTGGCCTTGTTTTACACCGCTGACACAGAAGCAACAACAGTTAAGTTGTACTTGTCCTCGAGGTCAAAGCACGCACTTACTCTGCACACATGCCATGAACGCGTGCATGCTGCAAAGTATGTCTCACACATCCCGCTGTGTGTATGTGTGATATGTATATTGGTGGAGTAAGTGATGAACTTGAGCTGATGGCATCTGGATAGGTGCCAGGGTTAGTCATAAACAAGAAGGGGGTTGAATTTAGGGGTGAGGGGGCGACAGGAGGGGAAGGAGGGGTGCACCACTGAGTGTGTCTGTCCTGGCAGGTCCCCTGCTCAAATTCCACTGATACGACTTTAATCAGGCCTAATCTGCTTATCGGCCTCCTGGGGCACTGATCAGCCTAAAGTGCTTAACGGAATGCAGGGACCCATAAGATGCTGCCACTCGAAAGCATAAAGTGGGATGTAGCTGAGGGTTTTTTACTTAATCTGATTAATTAAAACAAACTATACCAAAAGGAGTTCCTTTATCTCCATGCCTTTTCCCAACTTGTTCAACGTCCTCATCTTTTTTTTTTTTTTTTTTTTTTGTCTCACTTGCCTGGGACCTATCTAGTGACTTCATGTGACACACACAAACCTTGTGTTGTTTATTTATTAATTTTTTTGTAGGCTAGTAGTATTTTTATACCAGTAAATCCTCTGTTCACCTTCTTGGCTTATATTTGGCCATCTGATTGTAACGCTATTACATTTACATGCCCAGTGCCCTGGAAAACTTTACACAAAACCCTTGCATAAAATATTAAACAGACAAGAGAAAACATAAAAAAAGAAAAAGATAGATAGGGTTGGATATTGGTACTTTTAAGCAATTGACTGACATAACCCTGTACCAAGTAGTATTTAAACATCTCCAGTCAAATGATACCTGCAATGGATCATTCATGTGGCGGGGTCTGATCCTGTATCTGAGTTCCTCCCGGATCAGCAGTCTTTCTGTTGTTGCCACCTCTGGAGTTGCTCTCCTCCCAGAGAGTCTGTTCAGTTAGCACAAGCTAACAAAGCAGTGCTTAACACCCAACACTGAGCAGTTAAACGGGCCAAACAAACTCACACCAACACCAGAAAGACTTGACTATGTTGTTAAATCCATCAGTGTTTCCCATTAATAACCAAGACTATGGCGGGCCAGCTATTCACGGACCCACAAAAAACGTCGGCCATTACAGTGAGACCATAGAATGCCATTAGAGTGACACCACTTGCCCCCACCTCTGTCGTCCGCTACCACACACACACTGGCAATCTGTGGGAAACACTGTCCATTTATAATCGTTAGCATAACACAGGCGACATTACCTAACAGTTAGGTCTGTCACTGTGTGTGTGCAGCCAAGTGGACCCTCCCAACTGTCTGGGTCTGGGTGTGGTGAAGTTGAGTGCGTTGCATTTGACAGTTGGCAATCAGCACCCCGAGATGCCACCAAACCCCTCAAAAGTATGTACGGCTGTACTACATGCTGCTCCACTCACATCATGGACATCAAATGAAGTACTGTATTGGTATCTGTATCACTTCAAGGGTACTGGTGTTGGTAGTGGTATCGTAATTTTTTATACGATACCCTGCTCTAAAGATTGCGCATAACTCTCCACACTGTAACAGCTCATTACACCACACTGGAGAAGTTCACTCTGCAGAACGTTTGAGAGAAGAGATAGGCCATTCCTGTTGTTTGCTGTAATTGTGAAGACTAATAGAATAATTGACTTGCTCTTGTAATGGGGTTAAGAGACATAACCTCAGCTAATGAAAGACGGAGACAAATTTGTTCACGATAATGAATTTCGTTCAAACAAAGCATGCACAGGAGCATTGTCTGTGCTGTGAAAGAACGGGAAAAGCTGTTTGAAGAAACTGTGCCCTTTCTGTATCTTATTCTCCTTAATACGCCTGACACTGTGTGATAAGGTGAATGCGATGCTAGATGAGTTCACGGGCCGTGTCAGGGCACTTGTCACCTGTGCCACCCTGTGATCATAGATTATCAGATTAATGCTGATGCTTCACGTGGGCTCTCCTCAATTTCATTTGATTCAGAAGATCAGCAAGGTCGCCGCTGAGGTGGAAGTGCTCTGACCTCCACAATGTTTGATTCATTTACACACAATAAAACTGGATTGGCTCTGGCTGCTGCCATGTCTTGGAGTTCATATTTTCCTGTACCTCTGCAACCCACTCAGTTTCTGTTGTTGCCTCGCCTTGTCCCAGTGTGTCCTCTGCCAATCTATTTCCTGCTCCCATTGACCTTTCATTCCCCTCATACATGTCTCCTCTCAGAGGACAGGCCCTTGCATGGAAGTCCCCCTCATGTTCAATGTGATCAATACAAAGGGCAGGGACCTTGCACACAAACTCCCCCGCTGACTAAACGAGAAGGATTAAAGGCTGGAGAGTCTGTGTGGTGGGTGCGAGTACGTGTTCGTGCATGTTTGTGAGTGTGTGTGTGTGCATGCTCATGTCCTTGCGTGTCTGCAGCGCCTGTCTGTGTGTGAGTGCTTGAGAAAGAACATCACGTTCTAAAACTTGTAAATAAATGGTGTTGTGATCTTTGCGGGGTGGGCCCAGTAAGCTCAGAGTTCATGACCCCAGTCTGTGTCACAGCAAAAGGTCTAGGCAGGTCACACAAACGCACACACATGGACACACACTTACTGCCGTTTAACCTAAGGAGAGGAGAGGGAGGAACCGAGTGGAAAAGGGAGAGAGAGGGATTAACAAAGATAGGCAGCGCTAGCAGCTGGTTGGCCATTTAGAGATTCCTATTATCCGGATGGTGAGGTATTAATAGAAACTTGTACTGAGCCAACACTCTCCTCCAAAATAGATGCTTATTTCCTCGACCCAGACTGTCTCTGTCTCGGTGGGTGGAGGTACAATGCATGGGGGCAAAGTGGTAGACAGAGGTTAACAGGTGCAGAGTAGAAAATCAAATTCAAGAACAGAGGCGTGTCGTGTAGTGGCTGAATAGATGGCTGTTTTTTTTTTTCTTCAAGTGAAAAGTAAACACATTCATGAAGATTTAATTTGACATATTTTTATTACTATTAACTCAATAGAAATAGGGATTAGGAATTGTGGTTTGTTACAGTCGCTCTGATAAAAGCATAGAGAATTATAGCAAGTAGAAATAAGTACAAGCACAAGTATGTAAAAATATAAATGTAGAAATAGAAATACAGTAAAAGTAACAAGCAGTTAGTAAAGTATTTAAATATAAAAATAATTATATAAAGTATGTATAATATGCTGAGCGTGTAAGTGTGTAAAAATCCAAATGTAAATACAGTAATAGACAATTAGCACTGATATGTGAATATTCAAATTACAATATGGATAATGTGCTGAGTGTGTAAAGTGTGTAAACTATAAAAAGTGTTCAATATAAAACTGTGCCTTATGCTAAAATACAATGTATAAAACTACTATATAAGATTAAAATATAGAAATATAAAATGTGTGTGCAATGCTACAATGGAGACACACATAAGTAAGAATACAATAAGACTATATACATTATATAGCATATGTGTCGCATGATAAACACAGCCTACATTCAAGAGTTGGAAGAATAAATTGCACGTTTGAATAATTTCACAGAGGATTGCTGTTGTGAAATATTGCACCAAATATTGTAGTTAAGACAGTGATGTAAAGAATTATTGCGTCTTAAAAACCCTTTTGCACATTTAAAGTATAATAAATAAATAATGGAATTTTGTTGTAGATGTGTGAATTAAGTCTAAGTGCCAGTCTACTGAGTGTCAGACACTCTGACGGGGGAGTTATATAGTATGATGGCAGGAATGACTTGTGCTCTGTGGTGCATCCAGGGGGACAAAACAAAAACATAGTTTTCTTCACTAACACATGGGGAGTAATTCATATACAAATGGACATTTTGCAGCTGAATTTCTCTCTAAGCTTGGATATTTTGTAATATCGGTTACTTAACTTACCCTTACTGATGGTTTTCGAATTCTACTGTATTCTTTTTGCATTGTCGATGACGGTCATAGAATAGACAGCTCAATGTTAGAAGTTTGAGTCAAGTGTGGTGTGAGTGAATTAGTGTGATTAGAGCCCTTGTGTTTTCAAAGTGCACATGTTCAGGAAGGTGTGTATGATTATGAATTAGGCCTTTATCCTTCCAAAGGCAGAAAGAGATATTTTTCTAATATTACCCAGACCACTGCAAGAGGGACTGAGCCTTATGGTGTGTGCTCTACCAGATGAGTTACTATAGCACCAGGGTGTTTTAACTTTTATTGTTACTGTATTGTGTATGTGTCATACAAAAAGAAAGAAACATGTATTTGTAAAGTTCTGTAGTTGAGCGTTGCCAGTCACACACTTGTTAGCTTGTCCTCTCAACAAAAACATCCAGACACACATTTTTACAGAAGAGGTGACTTTAAAAACACCCATCTTCAATCAAAAATCTACAGTAGTATAATTTATTCATCTCCACTGTCACCACTTCTCCCCAAGCTCCATCACCTGAGGGCCCATTAAGGAGCGGTGAACCGGCCCCCTCTGCCCTCTCTGGTTGTCACTGAGCGGGGGTCCAGCCCTCTCCACTGGGCTTATCACAGGTCAACGTGCCGCAAGGGCACACACACTTACACACACATAGGCGGGATGCAAGCTGGACACTTCTTAGCATAACTCCTCAGTGCTATAGCACAGACCTTGCCACAGGGGGTCTGGTCTGTCACTGTGTGCATTTACAAACAGATAATGCACAAACACACTGACATGCATTCTTTTCCTATCTCTCTGCAACACAAACACACACACACTCATACACACACATTTCCCCTTTCCCTTGCCCCCCGTAACCCAACATACACTCTCCCAACTCCCACCTCTCTTGTCACCTCCCATCTCCCAGACCAAGGTCAGCTGTCCAGGCCTGCGGCTCTTGATGTAGAGGCTTTGACCCAACATGGCCACCTCTGTCTCTCCAGAGAGATTAACACAAGGCAGGGACAGAGAAACCGAGCTCCGCATGGCTCCGTGTTATCCCAGCCGCTCTCTCTGTCTCTACTCTCACTTCTCATTCTGTCTCAGATAACTCCTCACGTCTGCAGACTGGGGACCAGGAAGAGCTGCAAATTGAATATGTCTGGCAGGCAGATCTGTGAAGACTCATGGGGGATGTTAGCGAGAGAAAGCAGACTGTAAGTGTCCACATTGTGTCACTCAGGCAACATACATAAAGGGATGTGTAGAAGAAGATAAGAAGGGTTTATTATCCTGCTTTTGGCTCCGTCACGCCTTTTTTTCCCCCTTAAAAATGAAATTTACATTTGTTGTGAGATAGCAAAGGAACACTGCGGCATCTTTCAACAAGGCGAGTACAACATCCAGTGACATCACTGGGAAGGTGTTGGTTGTAGTGGTGCTCTTGAGGGTCTTAAACGCTTCCATGTTGTCTTTGTTTTCCCATTGCCCATCCCATTCCTTTGCTTGATTTCCCCATCATTATTTCTTCTGTTGGATGGGGCTGAGGGGTGACTGCCCCGGCAGTCGAAAGGTTAAACAAAGTGCTGTGACTGTCAGGCTGAGTGAAACCAACTGGCGCTCGGCTATCAGAAGATAATCAAGGCTAATAGGTACATAATGGCTAACAGTGGGGCCGCACTCGCTGGCAGATGCATCATGGGGGACGGAACGCAGACAGCGTGACCTCGCATTCCCTCCGCAGCTCTCACCGCTTCAGAGTCATCAGGCGGAAAGAGCCAGACACCAGGAATTTTATCCTGCTTTGCCCTGGGATTGCTCACAGTAGAGTCGCATTGATTGTGATATGCTGTTAGTTTGCTGCTTGTCTTTTCCCCCTTTTTTTCTGTTAATCTTTTTTTGTTGTTGATATGAAGTTTTAACTTTACAGTCTATCAATTAATGGGTCGTGACCTGAGCTGCCATTGGGGATGTTGTCACCACACAGGGCTGTGAACAGTGAAAGCATTATTCAGCATTAGTTTATTTAGCGGGGATTTGTGTGGATCTCAGTGAGTTATAGTTCCTGTAGCATATGCTTTCACTTTTGTCTAAACCAACAAACAGAATGTTTGTGAACTGATGGTCAAAGTGCCCAAGGTCCTAAAGGACACTTTGTTCTGAACACTGAAGATTTATGGGCCTTTGAGGCAAAGAGGATAAAGGAGAAACGTTGTGAGCCAGTATTCTGTGGTAATGTCAATAGGAGAAAAGAAAACTATCCAGTGTCTTCAACTGCAAATTAGAAACCACATCTAGAGACACATTTCGAATTCAGCCTAGATTTAGCAAATACAACTAACAATGCAGCCCTCCAAACCTCGAGATGTTGACCGCACATTCTCCATGAATATAAAAAAGACATCCGCACAAGCGTGACACTTTGACCTGCCCAGCAAAGAGTTAACATGTTCTAAATTGATGCAATTGAGCAGAAAGGGTCACAGGATCATGTGTTAACGAATGTACACATGCTTGGTTCTCAGCCCTCTGCAAAGCATCCAGCCAACACTTCCCCTCTGACAGCACTTGGTTGCCCTGGACTCCTCTCCAAAGACTCTCTCTGTAAACAAAGCCTGCTTTTGTTGAGGCCCAGTGCGTCAGAACCATCATCTCCAGAGGGAAAGAGGGATATGGAGGAGAGATGTAGGGGTGGGTGGAGAGAGTTACGCAGAGACAGAGAGAGAGAGAGAGAGAGAAGGAAAGTGTTTAGGTGGGGGTGAAGGGCAGGGGAACTGAGACAGAGGTCTGGGTAATTGCAGCACAATGGAGATTGTGTTTGATCTCTGAGGTGTCCAGGCCTATTTAGTGGGGAATGTGCCAGGCTGAGGAATGTTGTAGCTCTGAAAGGCTGAGTTTATCAGGAGTTCAGCAAGTGAGAACAAGAGGGGAGGAGGGGGGCGCTTGTAGTTTGAGAGAGATAGAGACAGAAGAGAGAGAGAGGGACAGAGAGTTTAACCAGGCTGCCTTTTCATTATTGGCTAATTATGTCTTTAAAGCCTCTGAGAACTTCACTGTACACACTGTTCACACATGTTGTATGTATTCTATCGTGCGTCTCTCCCTCTCTATTTGAACTGAAGTGAGAAAGGCCAGTCTGATCTGTGGTGCAGTGCAGCAGCAGCAGCAGCAGCAGCCTCCTGATAGCAGGGCTAAACTGCTGGAGAGCAGAGAGTGCCCGCACAGAGCAGAAGGCTCTTTGAACTCTGTCTGTACTCTCTGCTGCAGAGCTTGAACTGGGTTAATCGCTATTAATATTTAACATGCTGCCAAAGTTCCAGCCCAGAAACTATATCAAAGCCAAGAGCTCCATCCAGCAGAGCCCTTTCAGTACTCTTCTGTAGCAAGCTGGCTGGCATAAACACACTGAAGCTGCCGACATGAGACTTGATAAAGTTATTTAATTCTTTTTAAATAAAGGAGGGGATTCTTTGCAAGAGCAATCCATTTTCCATTGAGTTTGATACTGTGTTTTTAAAATTGTTAGCTTTCTCTCTGTACGCGGCATCGATTCTGAATCAAGATTTGACTTACGTCTTATTATTTTTTTGTCTCTCAGTTTGGACTTGTTAATTTGTGTGGCTGAAAATATCTAACAGTTTTAGCCACAGGCATGTAACATTATGAAGTACAATGTGTTGATACATTAGATACAGTATCATTGACACGGATGAAATATGAGCAGCTACAGAGGTTTACTTTGTAATCAAAAGTGTTGGGAGGATGGGGTGGGTTATGAAACAACTTGAGGTCGCCAGGGGGCTGCTGTTCTGTTGCTGCTGCTCATCTCTCTGTCTGTCTGTTCTGTCAGCTCACAAACTGGATTATTTCATCAGAGTTCAAGCCTCTATTGCCTCTGCCACTGCAGTCTTTTTCGCTCTCTGCCCTCCCCTTTACATCTATCTTTCTATCTCTATCTCTCTCTCTCCTCTTCTCTCTCTCTCTGCTCCTAGCGCCAGGACCTCAAACAGCATGGTTAAATACCCAGGCCAATGTGTCGCTCTTCAAAGAGACTCAGGTAGTAGATATGCTGGCAATGGGCCAGGATCAAAATGAAGAGTTATTGTAGAGCATTGTGGCTGCATTTCACGTGGACCTCAGTCGAACCATATTAAGGGGCCCCACCTGGGCCAAAACCTTCCCACAAGGCAGCTGAAATATAGGCCCTAAGTCCCATTTCACCTCCTCTGAAAAACCCACTAATACCACGCAGGGACCCATTTTTATTTCACTTCATAAATCAGGCCAGCAGGACGAGGAAGTTCATTTGGCGTAGAAGAGCTTATGTTAGCTTTAGCCCCTGTCGTAAAGTTCCCTCTCTCTGCACCCTTGCCTCTGTTGTTCACCTACAGCAAAAACAACAGAAACTAAGAGCACAGTGAAATGGTCAGAATTAGCTTTGATTACTTAAGATTTAGAAAATTGAGTGGCCGTTTGTTGCCACAAGTCCTACCTGATAAAATATTAAAGCGCAGCTGAAGGGGGAGCTTTGTGGAAGACAAAAGCTGGAAGCAATTTGTGTGGCTACCAAATTAAAGTTATTCAGCACCAAGGGTAATTTAATTACCATTCTTTAAATGTTTGAATGACTTTGACCTTTGGAGTACTCGGAGGTCGTGCAGGTGTATTTACTTAAGCTAATTCAGAATCAGTAACATGAAACAAGGTCCCAAATCAAACAGGCCTCCTCCCTGAATATCTGGTTACCAAGTACCAGCTCTGTGTTTGGAAATTAAATTAATATCTATCCACCATGTCATTAGGCCTGTTTTCCCAAAACCTTGAAATCTCTCTTAGGCCCTCGCTTATTCCCCAGAGCAAACATCTCAGTGATGAGCTTGACAAGAAAAAGACCAAGAAAAAAAAAAGAAATCTAGACAATGAAAAGCAGGGAGAAAGACATAAACAACAGATGAAAAAAGCTGACAGCGTTTCCCAGGATGCACCTCTCCTAGCATGGCTCATGAATGGAAACAGGTGTGTGTGATTGTGCGGTGGGTCTTGAAGACTCTGGCCTATGTGGCATGTCTACTGCCTAGGTGATTTGGGTCAATGGAGCACATCTGGTACTAGTCACAACAGAGTGCACACGTCCACGGCCCTCAGACACCCCACCAGGCGAGTAGGGAGTGAGAGAGAGAGAGAGAGGCAAGGGCAAGGAAACATCTGGGTTCTCTCCCTCTCTTTCACACACACACACACACATTCATACATTCGGGATTCTGTGCTTTTTTGGGGGTTGCTTGGATTCCTCCAGGTGCATCTGGACGCAGATTGAGGGGAACAGGAGTGTGTGTATGTGTGTGTTTAAAGGGAGGGAGGGGGCATGTTTGATTGACAGCCTTGAACCAGAATGTTCCCTGTGCCGGGTGAGTAACTCTCCCATCATGCCCACTCTCTCTTTTTTTCTCTTTTGTTTCTTCCAAGGTTTCTTCCCCCACTTTGTCTCTGCTCCATAATCTTCCCATATTTGCTGCTGTTCTGGAATAGACTCATTCCTGTATCGGGGAAAAAAAAGTGTGTATTTTCTGATGAACCAAACAAGGCAGGGCATTTTTTTCTCAGATATGCACGTAAATTCAAATAACAACCCACTACATTTGTTGTGTCGAATGCTGGAACCTCATGAGTCATGCAGTAATACAGAGCAAGAGATACGCTGATGGACAGAAAGGACACATGCGCCTACACACACGCATGCACACGCAGCTAGACAGCAGGTCTATTTTTTGGCAGAAGTCCAGAACTGAAGTGGACTTGATACACTGTGGTAATGATAGGGTAAAACTGTATATGAGACACAGTATCGAATTCTGATGCTGAGATTTTTCAGCACTGACAGCTCCCTGAGCCTCTCTCCCCTTCTCTCTCTCTCTCTCTCTCTCTCTCTCTCTCTCTCTCGCTCTCTCTCGCTCTCTTTCTAGCCCACTTACCTCACTTCACCCGCTACCTTACCACATGCCCAAGGCAACAACAATAAACATGATTGGCCCTTCACACAAAAGAAGGCGGGCCATCATCTGGACAGGCATGACAAGGGGCAAGTGAAATTGATTTCAAGTGTATCGGCCTGTGTGGGTTTATATTCGTGTGCCTCAAAATGTTTGTGTGTGTGTGGTAACATCAGGTTCGGATTCTTTCACTAAGTTTGAGAAGTGTGACGAATATGGGAAGTGATGGCATGTAGAACAGAGTGTTTCCTTCCTTCACTTGTAACAGTGGCTGAGGAAACAAATACAGGTCCCCCTCTCTTGCTCACACAATCCAAACAAAGAGCCATGTGTCATAGATGTAAATGTGTTTGCCAGTGACTGTGTGTGCCTTCACGATAGCCTCAGTGTCTGTTATAGAGCACAGAACATTACATTTGACACTTGGACAGCATAACAACAGGGACATGTCAAAAAATCCAACTGTACTATAGAAACCACTTGATACAGATAAAACAAAACTGAAACTAATTTTAATCTTTTAAAGACTGTAAACTGGTAATCCACATGGTGCCATGTTTGTCTCTCTATAGCTTGTGTGTTTGATTTCCCCAAGTCAAATTGGTGAATCTTTTTAATTTGAATCCCTTCATACTTCCCCGCATGCTTCTGGCACACAGTAGTGCTGTATGCCAGAACCTCTCTAGGCACTGCACTGTACCGTACATTGACATCAGGGCCACCAAACTCAAATCTAGGGCTGCAACTATTGTTCATGTTTATCATGGATTAATCTTCTGTTTATTTTGTTGATTATATGATGAATTGTTTGAACTTTGATATCAGACAACATTGAAAGATGGCCATCATCATTCCTAGAATCATCTCCAAATGTCCTGGTTTGTCCAACCGGCAGTTCAGAAGACAAAGGTAATCAATGAACTCATTGAAAAGTAAGAAAATTAGAGCTGAGGTAAATGCTTTGAAGCTCTGATCATAGCCGTGGTAATCGACGTCCAAAACGGTATTCGAATGGTTTGGTTTATGTATATTATTATTATTATTAGTTATTCATAGAAAAGCACATTTGAAGTTCCAGCAATGCTGAAACAGAGACAGTTTGACCAAAAATGATAGGCTTACTGACAGGCTGGCAAGATGTCAAAAAAGTCAAACGTCTAGAATAGTTTTAAAATTTGCAAAGATGACCCCCGAAAAGTTGAAAGCAAGATATGCCGAAGGAAACTGGCATATCACAAATTTGCCGGGAGCTTGGCAAATCACATGAGTAAGTTAGAGCACAGCAGCGCTGCAAAGTATTATAGTTATTATGAAGCTATAATGGCTAATGTTGCTGTTACCTACATTCGAACAAAGTGGCTAAGTGTTAATTATTTTAGGTGCAAAAAAGTCTGACTTACACCCTAATTTATTACTCCACCCTCCTGAAGCTTTGATTAATCACAGATATTTCTCACTAAAGCATCAATGCCCAAAAACTGGTACTCTGGACAGTCTAAATTTTTGCCTAAACGATGATTTAAAAGATGATTTAACCTTAAAATTGTTGCTGATTAATTTTCTGAAGACCAACTAGTCAAAAAAGCAATTGTTATCAATAATGCAAACAAATCCAATGTCCGTAATATTTTTCCTAGCTTTAACTATGATTTTTCTCATTTCAAAATGAGTTGAGGTTGCCATAGACACCCATTCAACATCAAAAGGTATCACAAATATGTTTGAAACAAAAAAATGAATTCTTATTGGATGTAAAGAGCATTTGGGGTCGGTGCTTTTAATTGTGGTGATGGAATAGATTGTTCTGTTTGTTCCTGTGAGTACATGATTGAGACAGAAAGACAACGAAACAGACAGGGGGAGATTAAGAGTGTCCTCAGGTGCCCATCTGGCCTGTGCGTGTTTGTTTGTGTGCGTGTGATAATTTCATGCTGTAATGTCACTGGGTTAGGTGAGGTAATGTCGTATGACCCAGGGTTCTTAATCTGGTTAACTAGAGCTGAATGGGCCGGGGTAATGGCTGTAATCCTCACATCGAAGCCAGAAACCAGACCAAACTAAAAACCACTGCACTGTTTTTAGTGCCCTAAATGTACTGTTAACTCAACAGCCATCTGCACAAATTTATAATGTTACTGACAGACATGCATTAAACCACAATTTAAAACCTTCATCCCCCATTCTAGATTTAATCCTAATTCTTACAAACTATAACCGGAACCATTCCAAAAAAAGAAACGAGATAATTCCTATAATTCTCTTAATGGCTTGCTTCTTGTTGTTTTCCGTTTTCAGTCATGGAGCTGTGTTTCTAGGTTAGGGTGATCTAACTGTGTGTGTGGTTGCTGTGTGTAGGGGTAGCCTTGTGACCAGAGTTACATTGTTCATCCAAAGCTATGGACTGTGGCCCAGAAAGAAAGCCCACACACAGTCAGAGAGCTATGATCCCACTTGGATACAAACCAAATAATCGTACATACAAGTCAGCTTGATTTGTGCCGCAATACCATCCGTGCTTGTGAATTCCTACATCCTTCAGGGCTGCTTGGTTTGTTCAAATGAGCCATAGACATGCAAAAGACTACCACAGAGTAACATAAAAAAATGCTAAATTGATAAACATGTTTCTATAGCACCACAGCCTCTTTAATTCACAGTTTTAAAAATGTGTCTCTTTCACGATGCATAGTTCAACTGCTTCTTTTTGTCCCTCAGTCATCTGAGGGGATTGTGTGCAGTCACAGATGATGCTGCTGTTGTGAGTTGTTGATTTCTCTGGGAAGCCATTAGTGTTGTTTGTCTACTCAGAGCAGTGCCGGGTTACTGGACCCCTTCTTCCTAACAGTTGGTTCATATTGGCAGACAGTCAGGGCTCTTAACTATGAACAGGAAAATTACTTGCCCTCCATGGATTCCATACAAATTACAGAACGTGTTTTTCTTTTACTCTTTCACTCTTCTAAAAGTTTGCAATTAAATTTGTCTTTAGAGACTCAATTTGTACCTCTTTCTTTTCTCTATTCAGCCTCACATCCGTGTGTTTACTCTTTCCATCATTTGACCCTGAAGTGATTCTGTGAATCTACATCAAAAGCTAAAATATGACATGGATAAGAGGGACCCTGATTGTGTGGGAATGTTAAATATCCCTGTTTAAATATAGATTTTTGATTACCAAAGAGTTGTATATTCCTGAGAGTAATGGCAAACTTCTTACAACAAACAAACAGGAGAATCCCGGTGAGATAAGTAGAGAGGAGGTGGAGGAGTGTGAAGAATTTTGGATTCTCTTGCTTGCCCCCGCTGTGCCAACTCTGGAGCAGTGAAAGCTTGGAATTGGGAGTGGAAGCAGCCAGGAAAAGAGAGGTGCATAAATCCTTCTTTTCCTCACAGCTGCTGGAAAAGGGTCTAATGTAGGTGCCGTCCAAACACAACACTTTCCATAATCCCCAGACACTTGAGCAGATCTCAGGGGGAGTGAATAGTTTACACATCGTGCACAGTTGACTCTGGTCAACTGTATTTGCTCTCTTCCTCTCTCACACTTCTCATAGTGCTCAAACAAACAAAACATTTTTTCATCACAGGGCATTTTAAACACATTCTCATCCCAACTCGTCGACGGTTGGCTGTTGGCTCACATTGGGCCGACGGCAAGAGCCCAAGGCCCTCGTTTCCACGGTGTGTCCCGCGCCATTGGCCCTCATCTGCTTTTTTTTCGGACGATTCAGCATGTTGAATTGGCCGCAGCAGCCGTGGAGCCCATCAGTGAATGAAATCACTGTGGTTGGCCGTTCAGCTCAGCACAGAAGAGGAAAAATGGAAGGGAGGAAATAAACAAACAGTGAAAGTTAAGAGGAAGTGAGGTAGAGACAGACTTGGTATATAATGTAAGACTGTACTTCTCCTGCAATTGAACTCATAACACAAAGGTTTCCTGATGGGTTGTGTTGTGTTCTGGTTTCCTACTTTGAATAGAAGATACAGACAACCGCTGTCTGCTGGTATGGAAGAGTATCTCCTCTTACGCAGGCAAGGAACGTATGCGCTGGTTGGCCGTCGGTTTGGTGTGTTTGTGTGCAACTTTTTGGCAGAGACATGGCGATGTGAGGCGACGCAGCAGGGGGCTTTCATCCCCGCTAGTTCTAGGATGTCGGCTTGTTGTGTCACAGGCTTTACATGCATTGTGTCTTTTTAAAATACACTTCAATTTTCACAGGAAATGTACAGTTTCAGCTTTTTACATGTATAGTCAGTTTTTTTAATTGACTTACAACTTACATGAAACGTTTTCAGGTTTAATTCCTTAAAGTTAAGGCAACAAAAGCATGTGGTTAGGGTTAGAAAAAAATCATAATGGCTTGGCTTTAAATAAGTAAAGTTGTTACTAACATCATGTAAGATGAATTACATGAAATATGTAATATGTCTGACACGTCACTACTGTAGCATGCTATACATACTAGCACACTAGAATGTTATTAAAATAACTCCAATGACTTTTGAATTCCCACAGGAAACAAATAGCTGGCTACTGATGGAAGTCAGGAGTATGGTTGACCCATCCACCACCCCTTCCACCCACTCTGTATGGACTTTCTCACTCTTTATACAATGATAGTTGACAGCAGCTTAAAAAACTTACACGATCTGATGCATTTCGCATCACTGTGAAGGGTGCCTCTGTGTGTCGGCTGACAAAGTGGCAGTATTTGACGAGTTGGGTTGTTGTTAGCTGCGTCAATGGCTGCAGCCATCGATGCATATCATGGCCAAATAAGGTTCCTCTGTGCATCAGTATCTAACACTGAAATCACTGACAAAGCGGCTGTATTTGATGAGTTTGTAGTGAGAACTGGCTGGCATTTTACAGGAATCATATATGCAATGATGCACAAAAGACATTACAAGTATTGCTACAAATCCCTTAATTAGTTCCCAGTGACCCTCATTGGCGGACAGTTTTGATTGTCTCATAAGCTTTCAGCATGGCAAGTGATAAAGCATTCTGCATGTCCGCTGCCTGGATATTTTGTCACACCTTAATTGAGACTGCACTAATGCTACAGATTGGCGTGTGGTACTTAATCATTTTTAATCAGAGGTGTGTGTGTGTGTGTGTGTGTGCCTGAAGATTGTCTGTGTGTGCAGATGTATGTGTGAATGTCACTGTATTTGCAAACATCTATTAATTTCCTTCTAGTTACATTCTTGTTGTACGTCCCTGTTTCTGAATCCCTCTGTGTGTGTGTGCGCGTGTGTGCGTGCTTGCGTGCTGCGTGTCTGTGTGTCCTTGTTCAGAATGTGTGAACAAACCCTGACCTTATAGAGGTAAGGAAACAGACAGTGTCCCCGAATTTTCTACCCGGCCAAGGTCCGCCTCACCCTGCAGTAATCCTCCTTGCTTTCAAGGCATGCTCACCATTTAAGAAAGCACACATCGTTATAATATGCACACAGATCCACTCAACAAACAACACAAATACACATACACAAACACATACACACACACACACAAAGATGAGCCCACCATCCCTCCTACTGTAATTACTAGTAAATGAAGGTTATTGGACTCCTGACATGTTTACCGACTGTTGTCACTGTACAACATGGTTTTGGCCAGAAGGACCTCACTGTGAACTTTTGAACCCCTCCCATAAAAACAGCAATTCTACTTTGCTGTAATGCTGTTCAATGTTACCTTTAAGCCCTCAGTAAGTGGGATTTTAGAAAATAATGCCCTTATGCAGGCTGTTTACACAAGATCCCTGCCATACCAGCCACACTCTTGCCGCCTCAGCCCCCCTCCTGCCTCAAATCACATTTAATAGGGCTAGTTTGATCCCACGCCAGCATAAGCATACACTTGCTATGACCTTGGTTGAATTTAATGGGGGTTAAAGAAGTTTTCACATTGGCAGTGTGCACATTAATAGTTTGTCTGGCGGATTTGGTAAATTGGAAGAGACGGAAGTGGAGTCAAAGTGTCCGATTAATTAGGTCTACAGCCTCCCACCCCCCACCGCCACCCCCTCTATTGCTTGCACAACCCTGCACCTATACATAGCATCCTATCCAGGTTCACCTTGGGGTACTCTGTGACATTCTGTTTAAATTAGGATTTTTGTGTATACTGTGTGTGTTCATTTCTGTGTGCGTGCTTGTGTGGTCGTGCATGTGTGTGTGTGCTTACATGTGCATGTGTGTACATGCGCACACGCATGTGTACTGTATGTCTAACATGGGAAAAATATGCAGAGACTGAGGGGGAAATAAAGCATAAAGTGGGAGTTGGACGAGAGGTGAATGAACATTGGTGGAATGAGGGGGCGTAAAGAAAGTGTGAAGTAACTAAAAGTGCACTGAATCAATAAAAGTCTGTAAAGTTCCAGTAAGCTGCAAAAAGTTTGAATCTGTAAAAAAAAAAAAAAATGTGGGAAAGAGTAGGATGGCCATTAAACTACTCTTAGTATGTTCTGCTGGGGTGAAATATGAATTTGATATTTCTCACCATATAATTCCAGCATTTGTTGATTTATATTTATGCACATTCTCATGTGCTTGTCTTATTTTCTCGTCATTTATTTATGAATTTATTGTTTTGTTCCACATTTTACTGGATTTTGTTGGATTAGCATCGCTCATAGTCTATTAAACATTTTCCAGATATGGCAGTGCCAGCCTCTATAATGTTATTTGTTTCTTTACAGCCACCAGACTGTAATATATGTGATAATAGCATGAGATGTAGCATCATAGTGTGAGCCAAACAAGTCGAGTAATCCACTGTAATTGGTTGGATTTTTGCTGTGAGTCAACCTCTCTGTCTGCCTGCCTCTGTGCCTTTGATAATCCAATTTACATTTCTTTAATCTTTACCCTCTGCGTTTAGCAAATTAATTAAATATTGACAAGGAATCCAGCGAAACCACAGAAAAACAGAATGTCACAGCTAAACTGATTACTTCCATGACAGAGGTAAGTGAGAGACAGAGAGAGATATATGGTCCACCTCATGCACTATAAATGATTAAAGACCATAGACAATGGCTGAATCCTGCAACCAGATGAACAAGTGTGCAGATTGAATGCTGTCTGAGCCAACGCTCTCTTTCATACACCATCAGTCTGTGGGCATTTGTCAATCTTTTCCCCACTAACCCAACATGAAAATGATAACAATGTCTTTCTGAGTGTTTTCCTCCAAGAGAGAATCCCATTTCCCTTCTTGAAAGCCAACGCACCATCTGTCACCAGGGTGCTGATAATGAAACGCTAAGAAAAACATTCATAGGGATCATACACACACACAGGAAAACCTAACATGTTGTAGGAGATGATTTGAGCGGAGTCCATGCAAGCTGATGATGTTTCATCCCCCATGGTAACCTTACTTTGACCCTTGTCCTTTTCTCCACAAGGGTAATTGGCCAATCTGGTAGACACGCACATTGTGGGAAAAGAGCCAAAAGTATTCAGGATCCTGTGTGTTTGTGTGTGTGTGTGAGTGTGTGGTGGCAGTGTGTGTGTGTGGTGGCAGTGCGTGTGCGTTCACTTGCAGTATTTATATTTCTACCAGACCGTTTGGTATTTGTGTGTGTGCTCGAGCATGCGCATGCTTGTGTCTGTGTACAAGCATGCCTGGGATTGTGTTTATGTCTGTCTATTTGGGAGAATCAACAGACACAGTGACGATGGAGTTGATTTTATTAGGGATGAGATTAGGGTCATGTTGCAATACGCTCGCTGTGGTGTTATTATTCTGATCTGTCCCTTGGAGTTTCCTACTTCAGAGAGACAGCTGGCTCAGTAACATGATCCAGACCGCCAACTACCCTTTTACTACTTCGCAGCCAAGTCAAAGCTCAGGCCAAGGACTCTATAGCTGATTTAGAATTACTAAAGACACACAAACAAAAACACATTTCTTCTCACTTTTATACAACAATAACAAAAAACCTAAACTACCTAAACCACATAGGGTTGTCCGCAGATCCTCCTTCAATGGACAGAAAACGGAACAAGTTTTTTTTCTTTCCAAAATGATGAAGAAAGAAAGGGAATGGATAGCTGAGAATGAGTGTGGAGGTGTAAGGAAAAGCCCTCTGGCTGGGAGAGGTAGGAGAGCTGTGAGTGGTGGGGAGCGAGGGGAGCTGATTCTCACTACCATCATGTGGCTGAACCAAATCCCCTCTCTCCTCTCCTCTCCTTCTCTGTGTGAGGAGTGAGTTTGGCCTGCGGCACATGTTCAGATATGGGTGCTAGTGATTGGTTTGCTGCCAACGGTGGCAAAGGTCAAGCTGCTCTGTGCTCTTTGTTGTTGTTTCCTCAGAGTCACTGTTGTATTCTGTTCTCCACTGCAATCCCATGTTTCATTATTACCACTGGAGGTGGGAACGGTGGTGTGAGATGCATGTGGTAGATTCTTGTTTGTTTCCATTTTTAAGCTTGTTTTTAGTTGCTTTATTATATTTGTTTTGCTTATATAACATTCTGCTTTCTTTACTCTCTTCTCAGTGGGAAGTTGCTTGAATTGTATCTTAATAGCTATATTCAGAAATAACATCATTTCACAGAGCCTTACAGCAGGTGCGTTCAGATAAAGGCGTTATCAGTTTGCTGCCAAAAAGAGCAAAACATGGCTTTGCTGATTAAAAATTAGGGGGAACTAATTAGTCTTAAGGAAAGTCCCAAGTGAAACAATGAGCAATAAAAAGATATTATTAGGCGTGTGTCATCAATTATTAACTTTATGGAAAAAGAAGACAAAGGGAAAAAAATCCCCAAAGTTACTTTCTTCAGAGAGAGAATAAATGTTCACCCCAATGGATCACAAGCACAAAAGTGCTCAGTAGCTTGACCTAATTCAGTCCTTGATGTCATGTGACTGTGAAATATTTATGTTGTGATGCCAAGAAAGGTAGCTTGTTTTTATCACGGATAATAGTGTGAGTGATAATATCTTATTTAAGGATTACAAGATGGTCTGTTTGGTATGAGTAGAAACTGAGACCCAGGAAATGTATGTAGAACTTAATTAATACAATGCATAGATGTTCAACAAAACTACTTTTCTGCATCATGAGACCTACGTATTCCTTATTCTAACCTTTTCTCTGCCTCAACTTAATTTGGCACAAACGCAGTGATGTGTCTTGTGGATTGCATGAGATGCAATTGCAGAAAATATACTGTGATCAGTAAGTAGTGTACGAAACGAAGAATAAATGCCAGTGCTGCCTAATTTATCAGGAAAACAGGGGGTGCCGACTGTGGAAAGGATTGCTTCTGTTTTGACAGTGGCTAATATACTCTAAGTGTAACAAGTATTCTCAGTGCTGACAAATTGGTGCTGTCTCTCCATTTTTTTGGTTTTTTTTATGTTAACAGCTGCCTGAAACAATTTAATGAAAAAGTGATCACTATCAATTAATTATGAACCTGTAGATTATACAAGCAGTGTTAAACGCTGAATAATTATGCTTCATTTAGCAATGTTTTCAAATCCACAGACTTAACATAACTGCTTTTTAGTATCTGGTAAACCAATTTCAACCATGTTAAAACTGCAAGAGACGAACAAGATGCACCCTGCCTTTTGTCTCAACAGGATCAGTGTTGTATAAAATAAATGGAGTGTTGGTTTGGTTAGGTGTTGTCTCTCTCCAACTTTGTCCAACTTATTTTACAGTCTCCAGCACTGTTTGTGTTACTGCATTGCAGTCTTCAGTGTGTATGTCCTTATTTTAGCCCTGAGGTGTGAGTGTTTTATCCCCTGCCCTCTTTCTCCTGAGAGGTGAACCAAGCGCTCTTAAGACTGATGTGTGTCAGCAGTATAGACAGAGATACTCTAGCCTGCAGGACATTTCATTTTCCATCATGTTTTGCACAACACAGTTGCGTGTGTGTGCGCGTGTGCTTTAATGTATGGTTTGGCTATAAGAGGGTGGTTAAAACTATAGAAGTTATGAGGTGTACAGAATAACCATAGCAACTTTGTTCATTAGTGTAACAGTTATTCCATTATAATTACATGTTTTAAATGTTCTACAAAAGCAAATTATTACTCTCATTTCAATTCAGGTGTTTGACTTGGCGTTTAAATGTGCATGAAATATCATTTTTACCAGGGAGTGAAATTGTTGTATTTAAGCTGTCCTGAACCACATTTCTGCGAGGAAACTTCGCAGCTCTTCGTCTCGTCTTCATCATCGGGATATTTTGTCTGCTCAGCTGAAATTAAGTGCTCCTAAAATCCCTATTTTCCCTCTCTCCTAACATTCCTCCACCCTACTATACTTTTCCCCTGTACCTCCACTCCTCCCCTCTTTCCATCCCATTCTGTTATCGCCTTCCCATCCTTCGCGTTTTCCATATTGGCCTTTTTGGGTCTCACAACCCAGTCGCTTTTCTTCATAGAGCCTGGAAAGGCGCTTGAGCAGTGAATAATTCTGAACATGATAAATCCCACCTTAAATCCAGCCATGAGACTCCAACAGGGTTCCACATGTAATTCTAAGCCCTATTATAGGGCCACTAATGCCAGTTGAGGATGGCGAATCACGGCACAGCCTGCAGCCATGTAAGAATTAGAAATAAATATGCATCGGTACCAGATAAATATAGCAAGCGGCAAATCTGCTGTGAGACTGTGTGTGTGTGTGAGAGAGAGAGAGAGAGAGAGAGAGAGAAGCCACAATTTGCAGGCGATGAGACGAATTCGCAACAGCTCTCTGGGTAATTGATGGATTAAATTCAGTGGCTAAGGGGTTCGAGTTAATGTGCGCCATAATTTAGGAAAAAGAAAGCTCAATAAAATTTTTTGGTCCGTATTCAAGGAAATGTGTTTCGCTGTCATGTCTGAACACCTCATTTCAGAGCTCGTATTAGGTGTCTCAAGGGTGGCAGTTGAGGTCTCTATCATTGGTGTTTATCTATCTGTTTATTGACTGCGGAATTACTTGAGGACTAAATGAGGGGTGTAAGCTAGCCTGGGTAGAGCTGAGCGCCGGCTCCGGATTTTTTGTGCATTGGGCCCCTTTGAAGTCATAAGTATAATATTATTTTATTGAGCCCCGACCAGACAAATTCTTTATGCCTGTTTCCGAGAGCTGCACTAGCTGCTTATATCTGTGGTCCAGGAGCTGATCTCCTCCCACTCTAAGGCAAATTGCAGAGTTACTCAAATTCACTCCATTCCCCGTAGAAAGTCTCCCTGTAAATCAGGTAGCTGTCCAATCAGAATGCAGGATTAGGAAAATAGATTCATGATTGAACCCAGCGCTCATTCAGTCTACCCCCATAATTTACATGGCTTACATGCCATTGTCTGCCTGTTACACACTTTTGATGATAGCGTCTTCCAAATCTTTGCACCTCACATTTTGCATTTTTCAGGGTAGAAAATGGGCTAAAATGTGATTACAAGGCATCAACTGTACTGTTGTGTTATCAAAATGTAGGTGTCTGGTGGGATATTTCCAGGGGAAGTCTATGTGTTGACACAGTAGGACTTGGCAGGACCAGAGCCATAGAAAGAGAGTTGCGGCACTCCTTGATCTTGCCGCCATGCAGTCACGTGGTTCACGCAGCTTCAGATAGTTCAAGATAGTTCCCACACTGAATGGTTTCCAGGGGGACAGACAGCAGTGACTATTTTTGCAGCAATTTTCATCCAATATTAACACATTACATGCATGTATTACTACAAGCTCTGCTCTAATTAATCTGTTTTTAATTGTTAAATTTTGGAGGGAAGGGGGGGTGTTCCCATCAAGTCGAATACCTTACAGTATCTATAGATTCATATTTTCTTGTGCTTCTATGGTCGTAATTACTTGCAACCAGTGGGGTAAAGTAACGGAGTACTGTGTAAAGTAACTATGTGGTTCTCACAGGACATCAACATCACAAACACACGATGATTTTATAGCATATGATGCATTGCTTTAGATTAAACTATAATTATATAGAGGAGATAAAAATGTGCACGACGTTAAACACCTACAGCAATAAAATGAAACATTAACATTAATGTAGTGGTAATATTATTCCAAAAATATCAGATATTTAACACTGACAAGGAAAATTTATACTGCACTAATAAAAAGTACGTTTTACATTTGATATTCATATCAACCGTATGTACGTGATCCCGTTCCATTTCGTCATGATTTCATATTTATTCCAACACCCTTTGCACTGTGAATCTTTGCACTACTGTATTGCTGTTTACAATTTCATTGTGTCAGTCGTTACAGTTACCAATATTGAGCTTATTCAGCTTCATTTGACCTTGTTTTAGCTTTATGTCTGTTTTGTGTATGTACACTGAGTCAAATTCCATGTATGTGTACACTCACACCCTTACTCGGCCTTTAAAACTGATATGGATACTTTTACTTAAGTAAGGCTTTTACTCCATTACTTTTATTTGAATGGACAGTATTTTCAGAGCATATTCATACGTGCAGTTAAGTAAAGGATCTGAATACTTCCTTCACCACAGCTCACATCCTAATGTCATATTAAGTAAGGCCTTTAGATGAACATGCATAACTTGAGTATCAATGAATGCCAGTAACTGCTCAGTTAAAGCCAAAAAAGAAGTGTAATCAATAGTGTAAAACATACAAGACAACCAGTTACATTCAAAATAACAATTTATTATAACATTTCCAGGAAGAGGGTAGATCAATTTGTGTGTTGTGTTGTGTTGTGTTGTGTTGTGTTGTGTTGTGTTGTGTTGTGTTGTGTTGTGTTGTGTTGTGTTGTGTTGGAAGAAAATTCAACCTCCTACAAAAAGAGAAAGATGGCATAAAGCAGACCAGGAGAGACATACAAGAGTTCAAAATCACTATTGCATTCTTCCACTAGCTGCTTTTAGTGGTTTTTGTGCCTTTCCATGCATTAACCAAGTAGTTGTTGAAAATGTTCCAATTTGGTGATTAGGTTATTCCTTGAGTACTCCTCGAGTTTTTTTTGGGGAATGCCTCTTACAACTTTACTCCTTGGTTTGTTTGCTAGTCTAGATATTTACAGAGATATGTGTTTATAAGTGTTTGGGCATTTTTAGTTCCATAGTGTGTTTCATTTACAAGACAAACAATCTATATATTCTATGGTGTGCTAGAATAGCACAAACCATCGTAGTCGTATCTGAATGCCTCTCTTGTTGGAAGCTTCACCAACACACACAGTGCTTATATGTCATTTGCTTTGACAATTTACGTTTTTCTGTTTTATTCTAACCTATCCCCAAATGTTTCTTATACATCCTGTCACAGCTTTTTTAGACAGTCTACTGACAGAAAAACAGATGTAAAACAAATATATATAATCAGGTGAGAGACACAGAGACATCTCAACTTGCACCGTAAGGTATCAGATCTCAGACGTTTCATGATAAGTCTATATACAGCCATGTATAAACTTGTGCCTTCTTGTACAGGCTTTACTCTTCATATTTCCAACTTCTTTCCCTCAATAAAACCCTGACTTTAAGAAGCAGTTACATCAAATCAAGGTCACAGTGGGTTACTGTAAAAATAGAGCCTTTTTTTTCAGAATTGAAAACAAGAAAAAGATATGAAGTGCAGACAGTAAAATGAAATGAGCGATAGACAAAAGGGCTTTATTGATAGCCATGCTGTCGCTTTCATATGAGTGATCATACCACTCCAGTGTAACACCCAGTAGACTCATCACTTGTTGCACTTAACCTGCGGGTGCTCATTACCCCCTGCTGGTTGCCATCCCCGCCATGGCAGTTACATTTTAATTAAGTATTTTGTTGTATTAGAGACCTCAGTTTAAACTTCAAACATCTTATTAGATCATTCCCCCCTCTGAGTTTTGTCACCAAGAGCGAATGCTGCAGTGTTTCGGTTTTTTTCTTTATCTGAAGGCATATGCTGGTTTTTGTTCTCTTACAGTGGAGTGTGGCACTATGACATGGTATTTGAAAAATCCCTGGTTTTGTTGACTTATTAATTGCTTGTGTCTTTCTAACTGAGGAGTGTGGAGATGACACGGCATGCTGGGATATTCTCTTTAGATGGTGATAGTGGTTGCGGAGGGGGGTGGGAGGTGGTGGGTGGAGGGGTTCTTCTGCACTTCTTCTCTCTCTCTTCCATCGCACTCCTTCCTCAGCTCATCAGTTCATCAGGCTTCTCCTTGGAACACTTAGCCCTGAGGAGAAGCCGTGGGTGGGGGTCTGTAACTTTTGATGAATGAATACATCTCTGACTCACTCCTCTTTTATCTGACTGTTTAATCTTCGCTCACTCTCTCTCTGTTTCTTTCTCCATCTCTCGTTTGCTCCTGCTCTGAACCTCGTTCTCTCTCTTTCTGGCCTCTGCTCCTCGCTCAAGACAGTGGTTGCTGATTTAATTGGATTGTGCTGAACTCTGGCTCTCTGTTGCATCTCTTATGATCATCTCGGAGACTCTTTGACTCAGACTTCCTGTGAAGTATAGCTTTGTAACGTTGTATGAACTTTGCTATCAGTCAGAAAAGCATCTCTACTCCAGGTTTTTCCAGGTATACTGTGTAGATGAGTTTATCAATTATCTGTGAAGTTTTCCATCACGCAAACCAGAAGTGGGTTAGAGGCGCTCCCAAACATAGAATCAGGAATGTGAACATGTTCAAAAAAGGGTATCCAGACTTTACCTCAGGTTCAGGTCCTGCAAAGCCAACTGAGACTTAGTCATCCAGAGACAAACAGGCTGCTTCTTCAATCCTTTACCCACACAGGGCTCACATCCTTGGGCTTGCCCCGATGCCTCCCTCCATACCCTCTCGCCTCTCGCCTCCCCTCCCCTCTACTCTCCTTTCCCCAACCTCCCTGAGCTCGATTGAGGGAGATGATTAAGACATCAAAAGCTGTGCCTCACTGTAGATCAAAACTCAGGGCTGACGGGCGAGAGCCTGATCCCACATAGACTTCCGCTGCATCCCCACAGCCGGAGATTTGCCATTCCCAGCAGCTCTCCTGCTCCACTCCATTAGTATCTCCATGCCAATCGCAGGCTCCCCGGGGTTTGACATGTAGCCTAGGATGAGTCAGGGCTGTGCAATCAACCCCATCCATAGAGAGGCAGGTGCTTCAGTGGTGAGCCACATTGGTGTGTGTGTGTGGGGGCATTTGTATGTGTGTGTTTGTGTGTGCATGTGTTTATCATAGCTCAAGGCCCTTATTCACCCCCACTGTTTTATCATCCCCAACACTGAACAGCAGCAGCCCATCATACTGCCTCTATCTCCTTTTCTCTCCTTTCTCTTTCTCTTTTACTCTCACTCTCTCCCTCGAGGGGCTTTAGTTCATGTGATTCCACGCTCCAGCTTTAGCTCAACTTTGCCACTTGGCAGTCTCGGAAGATTTTTTCTGCTTGTCTCTCGTTTTACTCCTGCTGTTAAAGTGGTGATAAAGAGAACAGAAAATACATACAGGATCACGAGGAGAGACTTCTCCCTGCTTGTAAAATGAAGTGCTTCATGTTCCATCTGAGCAACGTCAGTGGAAAAGGGTTAGAGCCAGTCAGAGTCGGTAAGGACAAATTGCGGGGGGGGGGGGGTATTAATAAACGTGGTTCCCATCCAGGCATGGAAAAAAAAAGAGAAAATAATTGCAGTCTTTCTAGCTGAGGGGGGTTAATAGTAATAACAATCTAAATACAAAAAAAATGAGGTTTATGAAATGTTTTGCTAGTTGTTTTTAGCAACATAGAGATAAAACTGAGCTGAGAACACACTGTGCAAATAGTGTTATTATTCCCCTGTAAACTGGCTATTCCAGGAAATTTTTTTCCATGTTCACTGTAATTTGGTGCTGATGTCATGGTAAGTACAGGCACCAGCACAATCATTAATTTTGCTGGAAAAGCAGCCTGTGAATAGTCTTTATATGCCTGAGGGACACCGAAGAATGTGCAACACACAAACATGCATGTCAGAAACAGACACACTACATAGTACAGACACAAGCAGGCATGCCTTGAATTTGCAAATGACAATGCAGGAATCACCCTTAATTAATCTCCACTTATCAGCTCATCGAGGTCTGTGCCACCCTTCACATCAGCGGTGGAGGTACAGTCATCCGAG